>NC_054410.1:512500-630000 GCF_017976425.1 Toxotes jaculatrix | reverse complement strand
TCAAATGTAGTCCCAGGAACTCGTCCTCAGAGTGGAGGACAGTGGAAACCAAAGCAGGACACCTGACAGTGGATATATGTGACCTTACACTGATCCTCCTGAACAGTCTCACAGCCGCCTGAGAGCATCAACCTCATCTGCTTTAAAACTCCAACAATGTTAATCAGACAAACTTCAGTCACTTCACCTGGCTGTGTCTAACCTTCAATCTGTTTATTCATGTGAAGGGAGAAGTACAGGCTGGTCAGAGACCAGAGGTCAGTGTCTTTACTTGAGACTGCAACAGGAAGTTAGAACTCCTGTTGTGTCCTCACTTCCTCCAGCTCACTCTAATGGCAGCAGATACAGACTTCACATCAATATTTTACAGGTCAGGTCCTTTTAACAAGCCTGGACCATAAACCTCATCTGCTGTTGCTTCCTGTGTACAGTCCAGTCGTCTGAGTTCTAACAGGAGCTGGACCTGCTTCACCACAGCAAACAGTCCTGTGTGCGCGGAGTGTGAAATAAAGCAGAGCGTCAGTGGAAGGTCGAGTCCGCTCTGCCCAGCAAACATGAACAAACTGAAGCAATCGTTTCAGAGACGGCCACAGACTCTCAGACAACACCTGTGACCAAGTGATCGACTACACAGACACTTCAAATGAGTCACAGCAGGGACGTGAAAGACAGAAACGGGTAAACTTTACTGCTGCACAGCCCCCGGCTACGCTCATGTCACCACACTGAAAACAAGAGTCCAGGGTTTTACATTCATCTGCATCCAACCTTCTATCGCTCTGAAAGCGATTTGTGTCCACATTAGTTTTTTGTGAGAAATGGTTTGGTCTATTAACTGAAGAAAAACGGGGGGTGTCTGGTTAAACACTGGAAAATAAACAAGAAAGACCATCACAATTTTCAGGTACCCAAAATGTCTCAACTTATCTAAGTTACAGACCAAAACCCAAAAGTTTTCAGTGTACGATACAAAACAGAGAAAAGCAGAAAATCTGAGACACTGGCGAATGACTATTTGTACCAGACAGAAAATTAATAATTTCTGTTGCTTTTCAAGAAAAATGCAGTTTTACCATATTCTCTGGTTTCTGTGACAGTTAATTGGATATCTGTGGGTTTGGGACCAAATCATTTATTGCCTTTACGTGTTATTGGTCGTTGTCCTTCAGTAAATGTTCACAGGCAGCAAAGTTTGTCCTGTTCAACCGTTTGTACGTTCACCTCTTATCAGGAACTCCAACATAGTCATGCTGAAGGCATCCAGTGTCACACCACAACAAGTCAGAGCAGAGTGTGTGCGCACTCACACTCACACACACACAGAGCGCCTGCTGCAGGGTGTGTTATGACGAAGACAAGAACTGTCCCACATTTCACACATTTCAGAACTTAACTCCATCTTCCCTCGACACGCTCACACATTCACACACAACAGAAGCCTGAATGAACAAGTCCACACACTGAAATACACCCTGATAAAGGTCTGATGTCAGGCTGCAACTAACAACAACAATGACCATCGACAAATCATTTGGTCATCATTTATTTCCTGGAGTAATCAATCATTCTATGTAACGTTAAAAGTAACGGTCTTCAATCCACAGTCATATATGACAAAGACAAACTGCAAATCCTAAAAGCTGAGAAGCCAGGACCCAGAGGATGCTCTAAGCTTTTGGAGTTTCAGCTTGAAACATGACTAAAACTATGAATCAGTTCTCAAAATAATGGCTGGTTATTTTTCTGTCCACGGACTACTCATTTCAGCTCGTTTCTTTTTTAAGCTTCTTGTAAAGTCTAGATATTTCTTCCATCACTGTCTGTAGGTACAGACTTGTAGAGGTGAATCAGATTCTGTCACTCTTCCTTTCACAAACTTCTCATAAGCTCTACTCTAATATAGGCGAGTTAAAGTGAAATATGACGTTCTGTACTCTGAATGTAAAAAACTACTTTCACTGCAAATGTTATGGTTTTTATTCCGTGTTTATTTCTAATGTTGAACATTCGTGTTTACTTTTGACTGGAGTATTTTTACACCGTAGTATTTGCTCTTGAGTACTTCTTCAACCTCTTCTAGCCACCAGCTAACTTATTCAGCGTGACAAACCAAAATGGCTGCATGTGGATATTAGCTGACCGTCCGCTAGATTCACTTCTCCTTTACAAACATCTGACTTAAAGTCCACGGGGGGGTACACTCATAAGAAAACAGAGTAAAGAGACAACAGCAGTGCTAAGACTTAGCTCCGGTCGAGCTAATGTTAACCCAGCGCATTCCGCTATTCAATGACCCGTTAGCTTTAGCCTGCTAGGTTACAAACATTTGGGTTTGATGTCCGGTGGCTTTTTACTGAAGTGTCATGAGAGAGATATGCAAATGTGGCAAATTTTCCGGTTAACACCGTAAGCTTTCTTTTAACACCGACTCGACACCGTCCCCGGTTGTTCTGAGCCTGATCGACATTCAACGCTAAGCTAAGCGGGCTAACCTGGAGCTCGGCCCTCTCCACCTCCCAATGCGCCCTCTCCATCTCGAACCGGGCCCACTCGTGCTGGATGTAGTGTAGGATGCCGGGGATGGTGTATTGCTGCTGCGGCCGGGGCAGCTCGTCCGGCTGGACCGGCACCATGACTCCGGCACCGCTACTTCCTCCGCTTCCACTGCCTCCGATTGGCGGATTAGCGCTGCTATTGCTACCCGGCTGCTGCTGCGGCGTCGGAGGCTGTCGCGGAGCGCCCGCTCCGACCCCTCCTCCGCCGGGGTGCTCATCCATGTCTTTTTTTTTTTTTTTTTTTTTTTTTTTTAGAAAAGTAAAAGCAAAGTCCCAAGCAGCAGAAGCAGCAGCGGCCCACTAAAGGATTCCCGTCCGCCCTGAAGCCCGTGTCTCCACTCCGTGTCTGTAGCGCAAGCTCCGCCGCGATGTGTGAGGCTGGCTGCCCCCGGAGGGCTGCGGTGAATGCGACTGGTTGCGGACGCTGTGTCGGTGTATGGATCTAACCGGCCGCCATTACTGCTCTCGCTCTCTCTCTCTCTCTCTCTCTCTCTCTCCCTAGATCCGACGACTTTTTTTTTTTTTTTTTTTTTTTTTTTTTTTTTTTTTCCAACTTTATTTCATAAATTGTGCATTAACATGAACAGAACATATATGCCATGGGTACAATATAAATTAACAGTTCAAATAAAATTCAGTTCCTTTAGGATGTTAAAAGTCCTTGTTGCCTTTTGGTTCTCCATGTTTTTCAGAATGAGTCCATATTTAGTCAGTTCAACAGTGAATTCTAGAAAAGAGGGTTTAGATCCAGACCATTTGGATTTATGAATATGGTATTTCCCAAGTATGACAAGAATCTGTATAGCATGGTTCATATTTTTCTTTAACTTATAATCAACAAAATATAACAACACATCAAATACATTAATAAGTACATTTGTATTTAATTTTTGGTTTATATATAATTGCATATTGGTCCAAAAATTAAGTGAATGTGTGCAATGGAAAAATAAATGAAATATAGTTTCCCTGTTTAGCTTGCAAAAATCACAAGTATAATCTATATCCAATTTAAATCTTTCTAAAACATCTTTGACAGGATAAATGCGATGTATAATCTTAAAACATACTTCCTTCATTTTATTATTAATGCAATACTTATTGAGAATTCCACAAGCTTTTTCCCATTGTAAATCATCCATCATAGAAGACCAAAAGAATTTTGCTGCAGAAGGTACATAAACGTTCAAAGAGTTTCTTATAAGTTTGTTACTACACTGTTTAGAATTAATGTCTACATTTTCAATAAAAATTTGAGTGGAGTATGTAACATTAATATCTGTGATAATACAGGTTCTAAAACACTGACGGACTCCAGAGGGAATAGCATCAAAAATAATAGCATATTCCTTCGGTGTAATTGGTATCCTGAACTTATCCAGAAACTCAGAGTATGATAGCAACAAACCATTTCTATTTATAAGTTGACCGATCAGCAAAATTCCATTGTCAAACCATAACCGATTAAACAATGATTTATTTTTGTACAGTATATCTTTATTGTTCCATATAAAGTACTTGTGGGGACTAAAATTATGTTTGTATACCAATGACCAAGCTAAAAGAGCCTGTCTATGAAATGTAGCTAATTTAATGGGGATTTTGTCCAAGCAAAAATTACATTTTAACAGAAAATTAATGCCTCCAACTGAGTTAAATAAGTAATTAGGAAAAGCATTCCAGATGCTATTGGGATTTTTTAAAAGCTGTATAATCCATTTAATTTTGAAGGTGTTGTTTAATACATTAAAATCTAGAACCTCAAGACCACCTTGATCTCTGTTTCCTCTGATAACCTCCTTTTTAAGGTAGTGGGCCTTTTTCCTCCAAATATAGTTGTACAGTATCTTATCTAATTCTTTAATAACTTGTGTTGGGACACATAGTGAAAGTGAGACATAGACTGATCTTGATATACCCTCAGCTTTAGATAGCAAGACCCTGCCATATATAGATATATCTCTCATCAACCATGAATTTAATTTCTGCTTTGTTTTTTCAATAATGGGATTAAAATTAAGTTTGTGTCTCTGCTCCATATTTTTACAGATAACAACACCTAGATATGTAACTTTTTCTTTAACTGGGATCCCGTGACAAACTGACAGATTGCTAGTTTTAATTGGAAACAAAACAGATTTGTCCAAATTCATTTTTAAACCTGAAACATAAGTAAATTCATTAATATATGTTATGGCTTTGGAAATCTGATTTTTGTCCCTCAGAAAGATTGCTGTATCATCTGCCAATTGACAAATTTTGAACTCTTTACCCACTGCATTTATTCCTAGAAAGGGAGATTTCTTAACATGAGAAGCCATTATTTGGGTAACTAACAGAAATAAGAAAGGAGATACTGGACAGCCTTGTCTGATACCACGTAATATATTGAATCTTTCTGATGTACCGTGTCTTAATTTTACTGAACTGCTACAATTGTTATATAATGTCTGAATAGCTTTTTGAAAATATTCTCCAAACCCAAAAAAAGAAATGGCTTTAAACATGAAATTATGCTCAATTGTATCAAAAGCTTTGTAAAAATCAATAAATAAAATAAAACTTTCATCAGGTATGAGGTTATTATAATCTATCATATCCAGTATCAGGCGAATATTGTTACTAATATGTCTCTTCTGCATAAAACCAGATTGTTCTTCATCTATTATTTGATGTAAACCTTGTTTTAGTCTTTTAGCAAAAATTAAGGCAAATAGTTTAGCATCATTGTTAAGCAAACTGATAGGTCTCCAATTTTCTATGTGTGCTTTGTCTTTGTTTGGTTTTGGGATTAATGTAATTACACCTTGTTTCAATGTACTTGGAAATTCACCTTTTTGGATTGATTCCTTAAACATGTTCAATAAGAAAGGACCAAGTTTGGCAGAAAAGGTTTTATAAAATTCACCAGTCAAACCATCATTTCCCGGGGATTTGTTTTCTTTGAGACAATTTATACATTCAAGTATTTCAGATAAAGATATCTGTCTATCACAAGAGTCTTTGAATTCATCATTTATTTTATTAGTATGTGGTGATATGTTTTTTAAGAAGGGTTCAATAGGAGAACTGATCTGAACTGAAGAGTATAATTTTTGATAAAACCGTGCAACATGCTGAGAAATTAATTTAGGGTCATCTGTTAATGTTCCATTGATCATCAACCTGCTCACCGTTATATATTCAGCGTTTCTTTTTTCTAAACTGAAAAAATATTTTGTGTTTTTCTCTCCATGCTCAAGCCATTTACGCCGTGATCTAATAAAGGCACCTCGAGTTTTTTCCTCATAAATGTTATCTAACTGATTTTGTAGTATATTCATGTTTAATATATCTTGATTGGTTAAGTTTCCATTTGTTTCCATTTGTAATTTTACAATTTCTTTTATAATCTTATCTTCCTCCTCTCTTTTTAATTTTGCCAACTGTTTTCCCTTTCTAATAGCGGTTGTACGAATTTCATATTTCATTAGCTCCCAAAAGTGTCCATAAGAACCTGAATCATGGGCCTGGCTCCAGTACTTGTCAATAATACCATCCAATTCTAATTTAAGATCTTCACTTTTCAATAAGGAGTTGTTGAGTTTCCAATACCCAGTGTTATATGTGTACATACAGTTTGTTTTAGGGACAAGTTTAATAAAGATAGCTTTATGATCTGTTAATACAGCTGGTTCTATTACAACATCTGTGACCAGATCACTAAGGTCATTAGAGATAAGCCAAAAGTCAATGCGTGACTGTAAGGAGAAGTTCTTATTGTTCCAAGTATACACATTTCTCTGAGGATTTTTCTTTCTCCAGATGTCTGTAAGCCCCATTCGTAAACATGAATGGTTGAGAGTACAGTCTATATTTGTGTTCTTTGGTGGCCATCTGTCTATACTTTCATCAAGAGCCGTGTTAAAATCTCCTCCCCAAATTATTTTAGCTAAGGGATAGACCGAGTATAGCTGACTAATTTTTGATTCAATATCTTGAAACAGTATATTGTTGGAATGCTTGTTGTTGGTGGCATAAATATTAATCAAAATAAACTGGCTATGATCAAGATCAACCACTAAGATAATATATCTTCCTGACAAGTCTTTAACACTGTGTAATATCTGTCCTTTAAACCTATCTTTTAAGATGGCGACCCCTGCTGATCGATTACTGTCATTAGAGAACCATATTTCATTACCCCACTGATTTTTCCAAAAGCATTCATCTGCTGAACCTGCATGTGTTTCTTGAATAAAATAAAAGTCTGCACTTTTTCCTTTACAATATAGAAAGATTGCTTTTCTTTTAAGTAGATTCCTTAAACCCCTGGCATTAACAGAACAAACAGAAAGAGACATTATAGAACAAAGAGGAAAATTGATAGATTGTGGTTTGTAGAGATAAAGATTAACCTTACCGTAAAGGCTTTAAGAAACTCGCAAAGTTTATGTTTAACAATTACATTTGCACAGCATCTTTAACGGAATGCATAACTTGTGTAATTTAAAATTTTACTATGTAATACCTGCAATTAAGATGTGTCATCAAAGGTAAATATGGTGTTCAGGACATTTCTTGTCAATTCATGTTTTTCAGTTATTTCTGAACAGGATGAACCTCTTTACCATCAATAAATGCTCTTGCACCACTGAAGAATGCAGGTTTTCCTTCCTTTCTTGCCTTCTCCACTGCTGGCCATAGAAGGCTTCTTGCTGCTTTGTCACTGGCGGTGAGATCCTCCTTGAAGTGGTATCCATGACTTTTCAGAAAGTCATTTTGTTTAGCGTGTTTCCATGTAAGATCTCTTGCTGCTCTCGATATAAATCTTATGATGATTGGCCGTGGATTCATATTTCTTCCTTCTCCTGTTTTCAGACGACCAAGGCGGTGAGCGACGTCCACTGCTGCAATCACCTCATTCCTCTGCGTTTCTGGGATCACTGCTCTGCAAATTTCTCTGACTTTAACTTTTACGTTCTCCACTGAGCTTTCAGCTACTCCATGTAGGCGTAGACACCATCTTCGGCTGTATCTTTCCTGCTCATTGATCCTTGTTTCCAAATCTTCCACCTTCTTTTTTAGCTCCATATTTTCTGTTTTCATCATATCATTGTCTTTCTTCAGGTCCACAACTTCATTGTGGATTGAGTTAAGAGCTTCGCTTATGTTTTCAATTTCGGCTGAGTTTTTCATGACCATCTTTTCGAGCTGATCTGCCCTTTCATTGATTTTGCCGGACAGGATCTGTATGATGTTATTTTGCACCTCACCCAGAGTTGGTTCTTTTGTGGCGGGAGAGCAGGTGTTTGATGGAGAATTTTTCACTTTCTTGGCACTTTGGTTCTTACTGGGAGTGTTGGGATATGAATCACATTCACCTCCAGTTGTCGCTTTGCATGCGTACGAATGAGTTTCACTGATTCTTCTCTTTTCTTTTGTGAGGTCTAACTCCATTCCTTCCACAACAGCAATCACGTCGTGTGTAGACATCTTAGCTAGCAGTATAGATGAAGATTTGCTAGCAGTTGAAAACTTTAAATCTTGGCCAGTGATACTCCGTTGTTTTAGAATACACAAGAGTTTATCAGGATATCATTTACCTATGTTTTGCAGTGCAAAAGATGAATAAAGCGCGGAATTTTTGCGAGTTTCTTTCTGCCCGTCCTCAGCTGTACAAAAACACGTCCGCCTACAGCGCCATCTTGGCCCGCCTCCTAGATCCGACGACTGCTGAGCAAGTGGCAACACACCGTGACGTCACGCACTACTTGTGAACTGCCGTTTTGTAGCCTTGAGTTTGCATTTGGCCGTCGCCATTTTGGTTTTTTGGAAGTAGAACTTACCACATTTGGACAGATGGGCGGAGAATGGGAGGGGCGAGGGGCGGGGCCCGAGTGAGAACACGAGGATACTCTCCGTACCCACCTACACCGGCAACCTGACTGCTACGGGCTCTGTGATGCGCCCTGCTAAGTTGCTAATAAAGGTAGCTTCTGTAATTTGTGGTAAACTTTATTACTAAGTGTTAAAGTAATCTTTTTAGGTAAATACATTAATGTTCACATTTAGTAAACATTACATACAAGAGGAGAAGCGCAACTTACACGTTGCACGTTACTCGATGTAATCACGGTGTAAGCTAACTGTAAGCTGTCACCACCCACAGATCCAGATGCTGGTTCAGAGACCTTTATTTGTCCTTGGGGGGTAAATACTCTATATAAAACAAAGTCCTATCTTATATACAGAAGCTGTGGACAGTGGATAGAGTGCAGACAGGGTAAGTGTAAACTGGAGTTACAGGGGTTATATATATCCATGTTAATGCAGAGGTAATAATGGGTAATAAATAGTAATAAATAACAAAACAGGTGCATAAAAACTGTACAGTAGTGGAGAGTCCTTTAAGAGCAGGTGAAGGCTGGTGATGATCCGGGGGAAGATCACACAGGCTCACAGCTCAGTGAACAGTGTTACGGTCACATACAGCGTGTTCATGGATTCAGTGGCAGTTTGTACACGACCCTCACACCATGGAGTTCATTTGATCTGAGGGGAGAAGATTCATTCATCTTTCATTATCATTATTCCAGCAGTTCAGCTGAGCCCGTTAAAGCCCCTCAAACTTCAGCAAAGGGGAAACGGTCATGTGAGACAGTTGGTTTGCTGCTGAAGTAGAGTCTAACATTTTTATTTTCAGTTTTGTAAGTAGTTATGAAATTAATCGATTCATTACACTCAGTTATTCACCTTTCTGAGAGATTTCATTTCTTGTATCAGATTTCAGTATTAAAGTCAGTGATGGAGTATCAGTGTTTACTGGAGAGATTCTGGCAGTTCTTTCAGCCTCACATGCTCTGAGTCCAGTTCAGAATGAATCGGTTGGAAACAGAACAATTCAGATCAGACGTTTTAATGGAGATTCAATAGATACAGGATACGAATGATGGGAACGGTGTAGACTCACACTGGAACCTGTGGAAATGACATAGCAGACAAATGTGCAAAGGAAGCTACAGAGACAAATCACACTGATATCTCAGTTCACTTGAGCAAGACAGAAATGAAATCTATGATTAAATATAAGTTGAAAGAAAATGGCAAAAGATGAGGGAGGAAGAGAGAACGCGTGGATGGTTCTATAAAATTCAGAGAAAAGTAGGTTTGTCCAGGAGTCCAGTACAGGGAGCAGCAGAAGAGAAGGAGACACCTCAGCGTAGGTTCGATCACACAGGACTCAATGGCACACTGGTGGAAATGGACAAACATAATGCTGGGAAATGTGAATATTGTAATGAATAAGAAACTGTAGAGCACACTGCAGCGCAGGGTTACCTGGTCAGACATCATGCTGGCAGACTTCTCACTCCGGCTGCTCCCTCTGCAGAGCCCTCAGTCAGCTGGGCGTTACAGGCCATCATCACTGAGGATGTATCTTACATACAGAGACATTTATTTTATTTTTCAGTTACTTTGCACATTAGTTCCTGATCCACACTCCACACCGGCAGGTGGCGGTAACGTTACTTAACGTTATTTGGCAACTTTAAGAAGAAGAAGAAGAAGAAGATCTCTCGCTTACCATTTGTTGTGGTGTCCTTAAACGCAGCCGTCCAGGGCTGAACTGAGCATGCGTAAGAAATGCTAACAGCACTTGTTAGCTCCTTATCGTTGTAAACGGAAACTTCGATTGTTTCACATTTATTCGCGTTCAGTCTGACTCCGGTTTAACTTTCAGGAGCTGAACCAGGACGTGAAAGCAGCGAGCAGCGTTCGCCTGCGGCTGTTTGGAGCCTGACCGATGGGGCTCGTTTATCCGCAGCTCAGGAACAACCTGCCGGTAAGTCAGATAAACGTTAATAACGTTAATAACCGGTACCTCAAGCAGTTTAACGTTATTTACAGTCATACATGAAAATACACGGCATTGTGATGACTTCAAGTGCACCTCGGACACTCAGAAGCTCCGGTAACGGAAGCCGCAAACGCAGCTTCTGTCGGTGGAATCGGTTTTCATTTTAAAACGTCAGGTTCTGATATCTACCCCGTTACAAAGCCCCGCTGTGAATCACGGGAAAATCTGTGGATGTTTAGTCCAACTGAGGCAGTTTGTAGGAGCCTGAGTCTGAATCACAGTGGGCACTGTTTCTTTTTAGCATTACACAGACTGATCGATCACCGATTGATTGATTCATCAGGAACATTCCAGCTGCTCAGGTCTCAGAATGTCTGGTTTTGTTCCAGACATTTTACTCCGACAGAACTTTTCACCTCTGAACGTCTCAGATTCACGAAGATTAGAGAAAGAAAAAAAAAATCAAACCTGTGAAACTCGGTGATTATTAATCGATTATTAAAATAGTCGCTGATTGTTTTTCCTCCTGATGAACTAACTGATGAACTGATGGTTTCAGGTCGTAACGCCACACCTGACGGGGCCGTCCCTCCGCTGCGGAGCAGAGGATGATAAAGTTTGTGCTGATGGTGAACCGGCAGGGCCAGACCCGGCTGTCCAGGTACTATCAACCCGTGGAACTGAACCGGAGAGCGGCGCTGGAGGCCGACGTGGTGCGCTGCTGTTTGAGCCGTAAAAAAGACCAGGTACCTGAAATACACACGGTGTCCGGGTTTTAAACTGGAATAAACTGCGGCATGTTCCTTTAACCGGGCTCCTGTCTGTCCCCAGTGTTCGTTTGTGGAGTATAAAGACTTTAAACTGGTCTATCGTCAGTACGCTGCTCTGTATATTGTGGTCGGAGTCACAGACTCAGAGGTGAGTAGTTGTCAGGATGGACATGATGAGAGGAGGAAAGGCTGTGACGGCGCTCTGTCCTGTTAGACGTTACACAGGTGAAAGACTCAATGTGTCAGTGAAGTTTTCTATCTGTAATAATGAAAGGAATCATATTAACTTAAAGTTAAAAACCAGAGTTACAAAGTTAGTACCTGTGGCTGAACGTTGTTCGATACCTCAGCAGCTCACGTCTCATGTCTCCTCGTGTCCCGCAGAACGAGCTGTCCGTCTACGAGCTGGTCCATAACTTTGTGGAGGTTTTGGACAAGTACTTCAGTCGAGTGGTGAGTTCAGTCCTTCGCTGTCTCTGACAGTTTTCCTCACGCAGGGCGACTGACCGTCAGTACCGATGTGCCTGAGAACCTGAACATACACACTGAAGGTCCATTACCTGGTCAGCAGATAACTGTGGGGGTGAGGCCGTCAGCCAATCAGACAACCCCCCGGGTGCCATAAGGTTTTAAATCTAGTGTTTATATGTCTAAGAAGTAGAACTGAACGAGTTTAGGGAAAAGATCTCGCTGCGATTTTTCTGGCAGTGCAAAAAACTTAACTGTGTGAAGTTTAAAAAAAAAAGTGGCTGTTCTCTCCGGTGTGGACAGTGGGACAGTACGCTGTCTGCAGGCAGAGACTTTTCAACATGCACAGTCAGACTAAGACACGGCTCGGTCGCTCTGCGTGGCCACATTTTTCTTTCCGCTCTCACGGACAGCTGTGGGACGGCAGCCTGGCTGAAGCAGGTGCGGGAGGGAATCACAGATCCGGTGTCCAGCGCGTGGAGGAGGTTTTTAAATCCGTGTTCAGTGACCGTGTTAACAGTCAGCATGTCCCGGGCAGTGCGGTGTGTTATGGCAGCCGTTACCTCCCGGTGTGTTCGGCTGGTAAAACATGCTGGAACTGTCTGTTTGCTGCTTCGGGCCTGAGCATCAGTTTCTTCTCACCGGAACTTCTTCATCACGCAAACACCTGCGGTGATTTTTCAGGTGTCGGTATAAACTGCTCGTGTTTCCGCTGGATGTTGCAGCTTCAGCGCGACAGGTTTCGCACAGTACCTGTTTCTGCTGCTCGTCTGCGGCCTCAGAGCCGAAACAGTCCCAAATGAGCGACGAGCTGTTTTTACTGGGGATTAAACGCCGTCACTCCGCTTCTGCTCCAGCTGAAGCCGTTTGACTAATGAAGCAGCAGGTGGAGCGCGTGATGCTGATTGCGTTAGCCTGACCTGTGCACGCGCAGCACGCCGCTTCTGATCGGTGAGCTCGGCAGGTGTGTGTGAAACAGCGGACACAGCAGATCCTGGGTCAGTCAGGCGATCACGTGATCGCTTTGTCTGAAATCGCAGTTTCGATCCGAAAACGCTAACTCGATCAGCCCAACTGAGAAATAAAAGATAAAAAAATTAAATGTTAAGAAGATGCAGCTACACACTAAACACACAACATGTAACACAACTAAGAAAAAGTGCACCTGGACCTGGGGGGGGGGGGGGGGGGGGGTGGTCCTCAGTCAGTCCTCAGTCAGTCCTCAGTCTGATCAGTCTGTGTGTTTGTTTCCCAACAGAGTGAACTGGACGTATCCTTCAGTCTGAGTCACAGATCTGTCAACACGACGCCGCCTGTCCTGTTTCCTGTTTGCCTGATAATAGATGCAGTGTGGGGGGTTTCAGGATCAGAACCAGGACCAGGATCAGTTTTATTGTCCAAGTTTAGTTTCCTCTCAGGCAGTTCAGAAACAAACGGTGACCAAAGAAATGTCAGTGTGCTGAGTTAGAACCTCAGAGTGTAAATGTCTCCACATGTTTGGAGCTTTCAGGGTTACAGGGGCAGCGCCCCCTGCAGGAGCCAGGGATGTGCTGCAGTTTGTGGTTTCCTTGACTCTGCCTCGTCATCAGATCATGTTCAACCTGGACCGAGTTCACATCATCCTGGACGAGATGATCCAGAACGGACACATCGTGGAAACCAACAAGAGCCGGATCCTCGCTCCACTCACCGCCCTGGACAAGATGGCTGACAGCTGAGTCTCCGGACATACACAGGAAATGATGTCACAGGCTTTCCTCCTGACTGGCATCAGGGAGTAGTTTAAGACTCGACTGATGTTAACAGACAGTGAACTGCAGGGAATCGAACCTGCGACCTGTGATGATGAAGGTGCTTTTGTTCTCATTCCAATAAATCAGATGAGAATTATTGGCCTCATGACCCGTCCCTCTGCACCTCACACTCACCGAGGAACACCTGTACACCTGCTTATTCAATCAGCCAATCACGGGGCAGCAGCAGACACTGGTCAGGAGAGTCTCTGGAGTTTGACTCAGAGTGGAACCAGAAACAAAAACCATCCAATGAAGCAGCAGCTCTGAGGACGGACAGAGGTCAGAGTGGCTACGCTAACTCAGAGAACCACTCTTTACAACTGTGCTGAGCATCTCAGAGTGAACAACACGTCACATGACTCCCACACACCACAGGACTCCACCTTTACTTCATACTTTGCAAACATTTTAATGATTATTTTTTGGAGCATACACATTTGAAAATATCTGTTTACCTCAAACTGCAACTTGAGTTAAATAAATGTTTATAATATACAAAGAAAATACAGGGAGCAGAGCTTCTTACATTTTTTTCTGTTTTCTCTTTCGATGTGCGTCGCACACCACCAGTGTTTCTGTCTCTATAGCTTCAATGTAAAAGAAAACACCAAATGCACTCTGACCTTCGACCTTCACAGCCGGTCAGACACAACCCCAAAACTGTCGCACACACACACGGAAATGAAAAGCAATAAAACACAAAAATAAAAACAAAAAGAGGAGGAGGAGGAGGAGGAACCGAAAACAGAAGCTATGGGTCAAACCAGGCGCTAAACCGAAAACAGGAGGAGGGTCAACACACACACACACACACTCACACTCACACACTCACTCACACACACACACACACACACACACACACACACACACACACACACACACACACACACACACACACACACAGCAGCCAGCCTGCAGCAACAGAAAGCAGCAGCAGCTCAGGTGGGTGAGGAGGAGGAGGATGCTGCTGCTGATGAAGATGAAGATGGACCCCCCCACCGGGTCAGTCAGTCGGCTGGTTTGGATTGGCTGGCTGATCCGTCAATCACGTGGCGGGCGGCGACAGACAGAAGAGTAGAGGAGCATGCTCAGTGGTCAGTTGAGGTGGAAGCCTTTCTCCATGGTGGCGGCTAACAGACGCTCTCTCATGATGTCCTCAGAGGAATATTCAGGAAGCTTCAGGTAGTGAACACACGTGTTGACTGACGGGTAACTGGAGTCAGTGGCGTCGACCTGAGGAGGACGCAGAGACAATCACAGCATGTACGTGATGTAAACATGTAAACTCCCGCTGAGATGTGGAGGAGGAGGAGGAGGAGGAGCAGTTTACCTTCCTGACGATGGTGAGGCGGGGGTGCAGGTTGGCGAGGCCACCAGGGGGCAGCGTGGAGCAGCCGGTGGTGAACTGGAGGAAGGCTTTCCTCTCATCAGACGACATCCCACATAACACTCTGACGAACCGCAGGAAGCCAGGACTGTGGGGGAGGGAAGGAGAGGGGGGGAGGTGTCAGTGTCAGTCAGCAGGTGAATGCTCAGGTGTGTGTGCCGTGAGACATACCTGTCTCTGCTGTAACCCAGCTTTGGCTCAGTGTAGTTAATGATGTCATCAGCTGTCCAGGAAGGGGACTGGTTCCCACAGAGGATCATCTGGACCTCCTTATGGCTGAAAGAGCTCAACTTCTCCATCGGAAAGACTCGATTAAAACCCTCTGAGGGACGGGGGGGACAGGAGGGACAGGAGGAACAGGGGGGGACAGGGGGGACAGGAGGGGACAGGAGGAACGGGGGGGATGGAAGGGACGGGGGAGAGGGGAGAAGAGGCAGGGGGTGGGGGGTTGTTGTCAGTTGGTCTGAACAGAAACAGTAAAACCTGCAGAAACTGATCTGATCAATCATCACGGTGAAGTGGCTCCTGTCATTTAAACATCAGTGTGTGTGTGTGAGAGTGAGAGTGTGTGTGTGTGAGTGAGTGAGTGTGTGTGTGAGAGTGAGTGTGTGTGTGAGAGTGAGTGTGTGTGTGTGAGTGAGTGAGTGTGTGTGTGTGTGAGAGTGAGTGTGTGTGTGTGAGTGAGTGAGTGTGTGTGTGTGTGAGAGTGAGTGTGTGTGTGTGTGTGTGTGTGTGTGTGTGTGTGTGTGTGTGTGTCTGTGTGTGTGTGAGTGAGTGTGTGTGTGAGAGTGAGTGTGTGTGTGTGAGTGAGTGAGTGTGTGTGTGTGTGAGAGTGAGTGTGTGTGTGTGTGTGTGTGTGTGTGTGTGTGTGTGTGTGTGTGTCTGTGTGTGTGTGAGTGAGTGTGTGTGTGTGTGTGTGAGTGAGTGTGTGTGTACCTCTGAAGGCCTCCATCTGTTTCTGGATGCCGGTGTGCATACAGAAATCAAACATCAGCTCCACGTACTCCTCTGCATTCTCCATGGTCACCATCTGTGTATCCACACACACACACACACACACACACACACAGTGAGTATAAAGTGCTAGTAGCAGTGTGAGTCCTCGGGTTCTCAGTGGGGACGATGTCTCTCTCACCTCGTCGTCTCCGTTCGGTTTCAGGTCCACAGCTGAGAATCCGTGAACCTTTGAGGACGGACAGAACTGGAAGTTTAACCTGAGGAGAGAAATGAAAGTGGAAACAATCAGCTGTGATCCTTCATGTTACTGACAGATCACTCACACGCTGACGTCATGCTTTAACTTCTGTGTGTTTATCTTTGATCAGTTTTTGAATGTGTTGGCTCCGTGTTAAAGATGGTGTGAGGTGTCTGGATCTTTCTAACACTGCTGTGAAAGCTTCACTGTGAATAAAGGTGGTTGTTGTTTGTTGTTGCATTTTACCCGAGGTCCTCGATGCTGAGCGGCGGTCCGGAGCCGAGCGGGTTCCTCAGCATCAGGTCTTGCAGCCTCGTGTTCTTCTCGTCTTCAGATAAACTCTTACTCGCCAGAATCTGCCTCCTCTTCACCGCCAGCTCCTTGACCTCCTTCAGGAACGTGGCCCTGCAGGAAACCGTGCAGCTGTTACACATCTGGCTTCAGCAACAATAAAAGCTGTGTGTTTGTTTATCAGCCTGTTGTTTATGTTGTTGACTTAGGTTTCAGCTGGAACCTTGAAGATCAGGACTCAGGTTTCAGGTGCAGATGAATGGTTTATGTTTGGTGCTTTTTATGGCCATTCATTCATTCATTCATTCATTCATTCATTCACTCACTCACTCACTCACTCGTTCACAACGTGTTTTAGGAGCCTCTGTTGTTCGTACATTGTCTCGGTAAAGTGTTAATGAGCGGTTTGGAGAGCGAGCTGCTGAGCTTATCACTGCCCTCTGACCTGTGTGGGTTCACCAGCTGGAAGTCGTCCCAGGTCAGGATGCCGTGGTACCAAGCCGGCGGTTTAGGTTTTGGCGGGTCCATGATGAACTCGGACTTGGAGTCCTCGTCGAAGCTGCCCACGGAGTAGGTCTCCTGGCTCTCCTCGGTGGACGCCTCCGACTGCACCTCGGACAGCAGCAGGAAGGGCTGCAGGTGGGGGCGCTCCGGGTCGTGACCCTGCGGCGAGCTGCGAGACTGGTACAGCAGCTTGCTCATGTTGGACTTGATGTCCCCCATGCAGAGCAGCTTGAAGAAAGGCTGGGACACGGGCAGGTCCACCAGCCGGTTGTCCTGAATGCACTTGGCCAAGAAGACGCCCAGGAAGTGAAAGAGCTTGGTGATTCGCTCCAGCTCCTCGCTGTCCTGAGGGAACGGAGCCGGGAACAGACCACAGGACCGCTGCACGTAGAAACCAGGAGGCTTCAGACCGCCGCCCAGGTCCACCTGCAACACAGAGACAGGACCAGGCTCAGTGTCCTCCATGGAGACTAAAGAGGACAGAGACTTGGATTTTGTTGTTTGGCTCAAACAGAAGACCAGGTCAGGTGATCAGGTTTATAACACCTGCTTCATAAACTGGTCCTGATGCGATGAGAAACCTGAACAGAGAACACGATGTGGCGTCAGCTCAGATCACTTCTGTCTCCTGCTGCGGAACATCTGTGATTCTCCGTCTGTTTTTCTTTCACTCTCACAGAAACCGTTCGTGTGTCTGACCTGTCGCGACTCGTCGTCCGGGAAGTCGTCGTCACACAGCCAGATTCCCAGAGACGTTCGCTGAAACTCTGCAGCCACCAGAGCGTAGAACTCCAGAGTCGGACCGAGACCTGTTCCCTCCTCGCCCTGAAACTCCACCTGGACACGGACACACACACGGACACACACACGGACACGTCCGATAAAATTATCGTTAATATTTTACACGTTTCTTACCAGAAAAACCTTGAACATTACCAGTAAGTGTGTGTAACAGGTTTGATACACAGATCAACCTGGAGGAGCTCACCTCCAGCACGGACTTCCTGTCAGCGTGGACCTGCATGACGGACTCAGCCCACTCCATCATGGCGTCTCCTCGGGGGACTTTGACTCGCTCGTGTTTGAGGCGGCCCACCCTGAACTCTCCGGGGTCGTCGCGCCGCACCGTTGTGGACGGCCGAGAGCGCTCCATGGTGGCCTCCCGCCGGTTCTGCAGCCACACGATTGCCCTGCAGAGACGCAGATGTCAGAGGTCAGAAGTCGGGGTCGGGGGGGTCAATGTTTGGGTCGGGGTCAAGGACAGGAAGAAACCATTCAGTATCGTTTTCCAGAAATGCGTCTGGGTTGTATCTGATCTTTTGTACAGGGGGAGGTCCTGGATGTCTGCTCAAACTCTAACTCACCTGGAGGCTCCGAAGGCGGTGCAGGTGAAGTAGAGCTGTCGGGTCTCAAAGGGGATGAGGAAAGGACACTTGGAGGTGAGCTGTTCACACCAGTCGGGCAACGCTCCACTGGCCAGAGCCAGAGGCTCCTGGGAAAACAAAATGTCTTGGTTCAGCAACGTGCTGCCTTCATGGACAAACTTCATTCATCGAGACGGGACGCGCTGCAGTGGAAGCACAAACTGTGACCGACTCACCTCGATCTGCTGCAGGATCTTGGTTGTGATCTTCTTACTGGTGAACTCCTCTGGAGAGGCATTGAACTGCAGCTCGTCCACATCTGAACACACAATCACAAACTCACAAACTGCATTTATGCACAGTTGTGTTCAACATCACAGCAGCGTGGAGCTCGGTAAGAGACCGTCGTCTCCGATTTTTGGTTCATCTGCTAAAAAGGAATGTGTGTGTTCGTACCCTCCTGCAGCGTGCGTGCGTTGGACGCAGCGTCTCCCCCGATGATGTAGAGGATGCGTAGCAGCTGCAGGACGTCCTCCACCCCGCAGGCGTTCTGGATGCAGCCCGCCTTCGCCTGTGCCGCCTCTCTGGGCCCGCCCAGGATCTCACTGCTCTGATTGGCTGCCACCGAACTCGGGCTCAGACCACCAGAACGACCCCCGATACTGTGCTCACAGAAGTCCTGGAGGAGGGAAACGGATTAGAGGTCAGAGGTCAGGCTGTTTGATTCATCCTGTAGCATAAAGACCACTGAAGTTAATAAAGTTAAATTCAGTTTGAACTTTCTTTTGAAAATTATGCAAGTTTGAAAGAAACAGAGGGAAAAAAAAAGGGTGTGATGAGTGTGTGAATCACCATCTTCCCGCTCTCCTTCTCTTTATCAGAGTCCTTCAGCTCTCTGTACATTATCCTGCAGGACAAAACAGCGACAGTAAAACCTCCAACATCTGAGACAAGGTCAGACAGTTCACAGTCAGGCTGCTTCTCCTCGTCTTACGTGTACGTCGGCTCCCAGATGCGCCGCAGTTTGTCCGTCTTCACGGCTCCGTTGCAGGAGAGCTGCAGCAGACGCTGGACGTAGTAGAAGATGGTGGACTTGTAGTTGGACAGAGGAAGCTCCACCTCCCGGGTCGTACCGAGCCCCGCCACCTGAACACACACACACGCACACACACACACACACGTGATTCTCTCATCAAACCCTGAGCGCCTTGTTTGCAATGTTTCCTCTACCTGGACATGAGTAACTCAGTTACTGTGTGTTGTCCACTGGGGACTCTGTCTTACCTTCAGGGTGAGAGCGAGGTGAGGAGACGGAGCGCACTCCACCTCCTCCTGAACCTCCGAACGTGGAGTTCCTGAATCAAAGATGAGAGAGTGTAAAACTCACCAACTTATTATAGTTTAGTTTGAATAAAGTCACCTGAGGAAGCTGAGCAGGAATTTACTGAACAAATAAAAGAAAAACCACAGATGACTCGTGGCTCCTGCTTTGCATATTTTTATTACTTTTATTGCTTATTTTTCTTGTGTGCCTGTGTGTGTGTGCATGCGTGTATGTGCGTGCGTGTGTGCCTGTGTGTGTGTGTGTGTGTGCGCGTGTGTGTGCGCGTGTGTGTGTGTGTGTGCGTGTGCGTGTGCGTGTGTGTGTGTGTGTGTGTGTGTGCGTGTGCGTGTGTGCGTGTGTGTGTGTGTGCGCGTGTGTGTGTGTGCGTGTGTGTGTGTGTGCGTGTGTGTGTGTGTGTGTGTGTGCGTGCGTGTGCGCGTGTGTCTGTGCGTACCTGGTGGGGGGATTTCGAGGTCGGTGGTCTGCTGGACGTTGGTTCTTCCTGGTCGGGGGTCGAAGGCAGGAACCAGAGCTGAGAACTGTCTCTTTAGCACAAAGTCATCGTCCCACGTCCTCCTGCGGCCTCCTTTGGTCTCGTACTCCTCCTCCTCCTGCAGGACAGCAGCCACACACTCATCCTCACTTCCTTATTTTATTTTATTGTTTTTATTGTTATTTTAAAACCCAGAAAACAAAAACAAAAAAGGTCTGTTTCTGTACCAGGACCTCCTCGTACTCCTGGTCCTCCTGATTGTCGTCTTCGTTCTCGTCGTCGTCATCGTCGGGCTCTGGGAGGTCCTCCTCGTCGTCCAGCTCGGCCAACAACGTGTTGGCACGACAGCTGTCCAAGAAGTCTACAGAAGGTTGGCAGAGACACAGAAAGGACATATGACGTTGGTCAAATCGTTCAAAGCGGGAGCAGCAAAGGAAAATTTCCAGCTGCCGCTCTGAGGCTTTTTGTGGCTCCAGAGATATTTGGGATTATTTGTTAAAATAACTAAAGTAAATAATTATTTACACAGCTTCACTAAACTCAGATTCTAAATCGCTTCCCTGCATCTGGACTCCAAATCCAGGTGTTAACCCGCCTCATCAGCTTCCTGATCTGTGATGCACCATGAGGCTGTTGGACCATGATGCACCTGCTCGCAGCTTGCTGTATGTTTTATTGTGCAGCTGTGAGCGTGAAAAACTGTCACGCATTAAATCAGTGGGACAGAGTCTCAGACAGAGGCTTCACCTTTAAATGATCAGTAATAAAAAATAATCACACTCCAGACTTCAGGTCTGTGCAACACAGAACAACAGAGCTCTGAGTTTTCAGAGGTCATATTTAGCTGATAGCTCCTGGATGTGAGAGGAGTTAGGAGGCAGGTTAGCTAAAGCACGCTGAGAGTGTGTGTGTGTGTGTGTGTGCGCGCGCACGTGTGTGTGATCACCAACCATAGAGAGAGAATTCAGCCTCCTGGCCTGTGTCACTCTCACTGGACGTGGACGTCAGGCTGGTCGTCAGGGTGTTGCTTAGTAACTGGCCAACCGACAGACCCGTGGTGGCCGTGGCTACGTTATTACTGCTGGTTACTATGGAGGTTGACATGGTAACGGTGGAGGTGGTGCCAGTGGTGGTGAGGTTAGGAAAGCTCTGAGCGCCCATGAGAGGAGAAGCTGCAAACAAACAAACAAACAAAATCAAACAAAGGGCGGTTAGTCGGTCAGAAACCAAACGGACGAAGCAGCAGGGGAAGCTTGTTAAGCTCCAGTCAGCTGACTGGGAACAGCTGCTGATTGGCTGCAGGATGCAACCAGGGCAACCAGCCTGGATCTCCTCAGTCCACCTCAGGTCTCAGGACCACAAGTCTCAGTTCTGTGCACAATCTGACTCAGAAGAAGCTGAAAACAGAGGAACTGCATCTTCAGTCAGCCAATCAAAACACAGCAAACTTCCTGTTCCTGCTTTAGAGTGTTGCTGGGCAGATTTTGACCAGGAAGCAGTCTTCACCTACAGCCCACTGAGCTTTCTGGTGGACTTTGAGTATCAGTGAATGGTCAAACATAAAACAACAACATTTAGTCATCAAACACATCCCACAACTCCCCGAGCCCATCCTCATTATTCCCTGCATGTTTCTCCTCACGAGCTTAATGAATATAAATATAACAAAGCATGGCAGACAGGACTACAAGCTGTGCAACTACATTTTCTTAATTTCGGCTGACTCGGACTGATTTACCGGTCCTGGCTCACAATCCTGACCAGCTAAGACACAACTGGTTTTTAGGAGAAGTTGATGTTTGTCCAGTTGGATCAGAGCTGAATGATGTAACAGGTGAACAACCAAGCTAACCAAGTTATGGACTTGAATGCCTGGACTTTAGTTAGTAAGTGCTGATGAGTTAGTCCAGACTTCGTTAATGAACAGTCATGTGTCCTGTCCCTGTCTAAATGTTTAGTCAGTGTGACAGAGGGTTGTCTCTGTCCTTAGACAGATTTCAGTCAGTGCCTCAGTGAGTCAGAACAGCTGACTGGTCTCTGTGGTTCTCCCTGGTAACTACAGTGAGGTGTTAGCATGCTAACACGACGGTTTTCACTGGCAGCTTCACAGGATATTCCTGATACATATTACTTTGGTAATATTGCTAATGTTCCTCTCTGGCAGGGACAGGGAAGTGTTAGCGTAGCAGTAACAGAGAACTCACTTGCAGTACTCATGACGTTCCTGCCCAGCGTGTTGGTGTTGTTGTCGCTGCTGCTGCGACTCAGGTTCATGTTATTGGTGGCGTTGGTGCGAGACATGTTGGGCGCACGGCGGACGAAGGACTCCATGAGACTGGCCTCGCGGGACGACAGGTTGGGAACGCTGGCGCTGGAGCTCATGGGAGCGCCGGCAGCCAGCAGCGAGCTGACCGACAGCCGGGCGTTAGCTGCCGAGCACAGAGGCCTCTGGGAAGGCGTGTCCTTGCTGGATGACTCCGACACCGAGCTGACGTCAGGGGAGCTCACGCTCACCAGGCCCATGGAGATGGCCGTTGCCGGGTCGGTGGTCGCCGCGGATGAGTCCTTATTTCTGGCTTCGTCTCCGGGGGCGGGTGTGTCGGCAGTGAGCGTGCCAGAGCTGGACGCTGAGCCGGGCCCGCTCTCCACCGCGGACGACAGCACGACGATCGGCTCCTGCTGCTGTCCGTCAGAACCGCCGCCCCCCCCGGTTACTCCTCCCACCCCGGAGCCCTGGTCGAGCAGCAGCCCCTCGGCCCTCCTCTCCAGTCGCAGAGCCCCCGCCCCTGGTAGCCCAGCAGAGGAGCTCAGGCTGATGTCGGAGGATGAGGCGACACTGCAGACGGAGCTGCTGCTGCCCTTCCTGCTGGAGCTGGCCCCGCCGAGCGACGTGGCCCCGCCCTTGTCGGGACAGTTATTTTTCATCAGGCTGCTCCATGACTGCTGCTGGGAGGACGAGGACGTGGAGGTAGTGGTGGTGCTGCCGCCGCTGGCCGTCTGTGTCGCGGAGGGTCCCACCGTGGAGGAGGCGGGGCCTGAAACAGTGGATGAGACAGGTTTGGGTGACGGCGCTGTGGCAGCCGACTCAGGGTCGTACCCTGGAGCAAGCTTGAGGTCAAACTTCCCTTCAGCGCCCATACGGTAAGAGTTAGAGCCGCCAGCATCCCAGGTTACATCAATCCAGCCTGGATGGACAGAGAGATAGGAGGGAGACGGACGGATGGATGTCAGAGACCCGGCAGAGAGAGAGAGAGACAGAGAGAGAGAGTGGTAGAGGGAGGTAGACAGACAGCAGAGAAGCAGCTTACAGTCAGAGCAGCTCCACACTGGACCAGACCACAGCACAAGTTTGTATGAAATGTTCATTTAAAGTCACAATGAAAACTCTTTTGTCTTATTGTAATAACCACAATAAAAAGTGAGCACAGGAGTCATGTCAGAAGTGTGTGGGACCTGCTCGTCTCCGTCCCCTCTGAGGTTCGTTCAGAGACAGGTACAGTGGTTTTAAATGTGTACACAAACAAACAGGCCAGCCTGTGGAAGCACTTCATTTCTTTAGCTTTAGCATTTTAAAGAATATTAAAGATTATTACAATAACAGAACTGTACAAATCACAGTAGCCAACAATCAATTAACTGCAATACTGTGCTATGGTTGGGTCCTGTTTGAAATGTATCAATTCTGATTCTGTTTGTTGATTCTGGTTCTTTGAAATTCTCTGTTTAGATAAAATATCTTGATTGAATTCATGATTGAAATCATGATGTATGCAAGTTAAGTTTGGCCAAGATGTGTGTGTGTGTGTGTGTGTGTGTGTGTGTGTGTGTGTGTGTGTGTGTTTACTGTTTCACTGTGACTTTAAACGCCACCATGTTCAACACATTGTCCAAACTCCACCTGTGGAGTTTTGGTCCAGGTGGAGCGATGAGAGAGAAAATTATGAACACAGTCACAGAAAATGACAATCAAAGCAAAAGTAGAAAATATTCCTGTCAAAGCCACAAAGAAAGAAACTAAACTCAGAAACAACAATGATGATCATCCTGGGCTATGATTCATCAAAACGATAAATCAACAGAGCTGCTGGTGGCGATCAGCTCACTGACACCGGATCTGAATACGACACAGAGACACAGAGGAGGAGGAGACAGAGGAGGAGGAGGAGACAGAGGAGGAGACAGAGGAGGAGAGGAGGAGACAGGAGGCAGAGAGGAGTGTGTTCGGGCAGTGGGATCTTATGGAGCTGTTCCTTCTCTGGCTGTCGTACTGGCACCAACTGAAGTGCGTCTGTTTTCTCTCTGATTCTCTCGATGGTGAAACTCTGCTCCGTACAGCTGCTCTGTCTTATGTTTCAGAGAGTCCACTGGCCCGGCTAACTCCAACACACACACCAACACACACACCAACACACACCAACACACACACCAACACACACACCAACACACACACCAACACACACACCAACACACACACCAACACACACACCAACACACACCAACACACACCAACACACACACCAACACACACCAACACACACACCAACACACATCAACACACACCAACACACACCAACACACACACCAACACACACACCAACACACACACCAACACACACACCAACACACACCAACACACACCAACACACACACACACACCAACACACACACCAACACACACACCAACACACACACCAACACACACCAACACACACACCAACACACACCAACACACACCAACACACACACCAACACACCAACACACACACCAACACACACACCAACACACACACCAACACACACACCAACACACACACCAACACACCAACACACACCAACACACACACCAACACACACACCAACACACACACCAACACACACACCAACACACCAACACACACCAACACACACACCAACACACACACCAACACACACACCAACACACACACCAACACACACACCAACACACACCAACACACACCAACACACACACCAACACACACACCAACACACCAACACACACCAACACACACACCAACACACACACCAACACACACACCAACACACCAACACACACCAACACACACCAACACACACACCAACACACCAACACACACCAACACACACACCAACACACACACCAACACACACACCAACACACACCAACACACACACCAACACACACACCAACACACACGTCACGCTGTGCTATGACTGTAACTGTATGAAGGACATTCAGTCAGATGTTTCTCTAACTCTGAGCACGCACACACACACACACACACACACACGCACACGCACACGCACGCACACACACACACACACACGCACACACACACACACACACACACACACGCACACACGCACACACACGCACACACACAAAAGGGGAGTGGGGAGTGGAGAAGCTGACAGTATGTGGGACTTTACATAGAAAACAACCAGTGTGTGTGTTGGGATACACGTCGGCACTGATCCTCACCAACCACACGAGGCTGTGAAGATTTCACTCGTCCGTTTCTTTTACACGTCAAACATGAACACGGCTCGTACAGATATGTACCATCATGAGCACAGACAGATGAGTGACACATTACATCGGTGATGATCAGTGATGATCAGTGATTACAGAGTCACACAGCAGCTCGTTGGCAGGTATTTGAACCAGCAGGTCGTGTGGATGTTAACGACGATAGCCTCCGCTGCTGCTTTGTGGATCCACGGTCCTCTGCTGCTGAAGGACCAATCACAACAAGTTTCTGTTTTCCTGGACATCTTACCATTGTGGGCCTCTCCGGTGACGGTGCCCTCTCCAGCTGGGTTTCCATCTTGGTCTCGCCACTTCCAGTCGATGCCGCGGATGACCCGCGCCCCGGGAACAATGTACTTCATCACCTGGGAACGAAACAGGCGGCGCTGGCGGCGGAGGTTCGCCTCCGCCTCCTTCACAGCTTTACCTGAGGGAGGAGGACAGAGAGAGACAGACAGGTCAATATCAGTCATGCACATGGCATTAGATGACGACAAGTTTAATGATGGAATACCACCGAAGTTCCACCTGAATGCAAAAGTGACTAAGGTGATGGGATTCGTACCAAGCTGGTCCTCACAGACGGCGGTGACGGTCCCATACAGCTCGAGTCCAGACAGGGACAGGTAGTGAGTCTGACCGCTGGCGTTCTTCCCCATCTGTTTGATCCTGATGTGTCTCCAGCCCTGCTTCTCGTCTTTGGATGGGTCCAGAGGCCACGTGGCCGTCGATCTGTGAAGATGCACCCACACAGTTACACCCTCACACTTCACCAGAGAAGATACAGCTCATGGATGAATACTGGTCCACATCTGCCTCTCAGTGTTCATTCATTCACAGTTACTTTCTTCCTCCTGTCGTCGTGAATTTCACACAAATCATTCTGAAACAGTCAGTTAATGGATGAGTTCACTGAAACAAGACGAGTGTCAGACCCAGGCTCGTTGAGGCTGCAGTCATCCACATGAGTGTAGAGGGTTGACCAGTTCTGACCGTCCTTCGACACCTGAAACACCCAGTTCCTCAACGCAGAGCGGCCATAACCCCTGAGAGGAGGAGGAGGAGGAGGAGGAGGAGGAGGAGGAGGAGGAGGAGGAGAGGAGAGGTTGAAGCAACAGATAAAAACTGAACAGAAAACAAAATATGTCACAGGAAGTGTCTGGTTTTACTTTATATTTTATTATCTGGCGTGTCTCAGGGTGTGCGTTTGTTTTAATACCTGGCGTGTCTCAGGGTGTGCGTTTGTTTTAATACCTGGCGTGTCTCAGGGTGTGCGTTTGTTTTAATACCTGGCGTGTCTCAGGGTGTACGTTCGTTTTAATACCTGGCGTGTCTCAGGGTGTGCGTTTGTTTTAATACCTGGCGTGTCTCAGGGTGTGCGTTTGTTTTAATACCTGGCGTGTCTCAGGGTGTGCGTTTGATTTAATACCTGGCGTGTCTCAGGGTGTGCGTTTGTTTTAATACCTGGCGTGTCTCAGGGTGTGCGTTTGTTTTAATACCTGGCGTGTCTCAGGGTGTGCGTTTGTTTTAATACCTGGCGTGTCTCAGGGTGTACGCTGATGGAATGACCCAGAGGCCGAGGTCGACAGCGAACCAGGCGTTCTTGTCGTCGTTGGTGTGGCAGTTGAGGGCGGAGCTATCCCGACTCAGGATATCCTCCAACCGCCCATAGGGAAGGTTCCGCCCCTCTGATGATGTAACCACCACCAGGCCATAGGCAGCAGGGTTTACCCACTCGTACGCCGTCCTGAGTGCAAAAGACAAAAGACTTAGTTATAAGAAAACTGAAAGTCCGGCCGAAGTCCAGCTGTGATGATGGAATTTAAAAACTGCTGATCAAACTTCGCCTTTAATAGGTCTATGAACAGGGGAAATGTAACAACGCCTGCAGCCTAAAGGTGTTGTTAGATAAACTGTGCCTCTTCAGTTTGACATGAATATTACCCCCAACCTCAGAACACAACAGAACCACACCGAAGCACGGCTCTCAGACTGGAACCTGGCATGCAGTCAGGGTTCTTACTTGGCATTGGTTCCAACCCAGTAGATGATGCCGTTCTCATCAAAGTCATGTTGGTGCCTAAAGGTGAAGGTCTGTCCTTCCCTCAGCTTCCTCACAAAGACGAAGGACGAGCGCTCAAAGTCGTACCACTGCTTCGCCACCTGGAGGAGGAAGATGATGATTGGCAGTAACTCAGTTAGATCGGAGGTGTCCACACTGTCCCACAAAGGGTGTGGCTGCAGGTTTCTGCTCCAGCCAATCGAGAGCACACAGTTTGACCAATCAGCTGTCTGAAGACTGATTAAATGAGTCACATGGTTAGGTCAGGTGGTTCTCTATCAACATTAGCATTCTGTCAAAATGTCAAAAATCTGTGATGATATGTATCATCATCAAACCCCAGCTGTGCATTTGTGTTGTTGTGTGTGTATTGTTGTGCTGAGTGCATCCTCACCATCTTCAGCAGGTACTGCTCCAGAGACTCCACAGTAGCGAGCGGTTCCATCTTCAACATGCGGCCGGTCCGGTCGATCAGAGCCGTCTCGCCCGACGCTCGCTCCAGACGGAAACGTAACCTCCTCGTCAAGATCTGATAAACACAAACACACAACAGTCAGATGCACGGACACGAACACGACCTAAGAATCAGTGAGACTTACAGTGATGTGAACTGTGAACACAGTGCGACTCACCTGCAGGTTGTATGAGGATCCTGGAGTGTCATACAGGTGCAGAGGTAGACGTTCAATTGACTCCAGGACAGCTATCAGTTTACGGATTAAGGCAACAGCTGGTCGGCTGCAAACACACACACACACACACAGTTCAAACTCTGAGTTGTTAACAGCTCATCGATTCTCTGACTTTTGTTTTCACAAACAGTTGAGTTCATGTTATCAAAGTTACAACAGATGAAATCAACTAAACAATGATCTGATGAATAATCTGTGCGCCACAGCTGATGGTTTGTGTCAGTGAACATCACAGGGTCAGACCGAGCTTCATTAAAGTCGAGATGCGGATGTGTTGTTACCTTTCATCGTCTTCATTCTCGCTGAAAGCCGCCTTAAAGACATTGATCCTCTCCATTAAAGGCTTACAGTCCTGTTTCAGGTCCAGTTCCACACTCTGCACACAGACACAGCAGAACAAACATCAGTGCCATGTTTTCAAATCGTGTCGTGTAGAATGTGACATATATATTTTATGTTATTTATTTTAAATAGTACAACTAGTGTGGCTGTAATTACTACAGACAGGTCTGCTGTACATGAAGGGGGCTTGATTGTTTGGGGGCGTTTGAAATGTGCTGTGAATCTATGACCCTGTTACACTGTTAGAAAATAATAAAATAAAATGTTAATGATAAAAACCAGAGCACTCACATTGTTGAGGACCGTAAACAGAGCCTGGACCAGGCCGCTGCTGCACATCTCATATGGAGAAATCGTGTTTTCATCTTTCAAAACTACGATCAAGTTCTCCAGAGCTGTTTTCATCAGGTCCCTCCACGTGTTCTCCCCCTCAATACACTGCAAACACACAAATGGTACAACAGGACAAAATACATATAAATAACCAGAATTAATCCTGCTACAAAGAGCAGCTGGGGCCGTACGCAGGACATTAGAGAGTCTGTTTCTCTACCTGTCTGTTGGTGTGCAGCTCCCAGGCAGACTCCAGCTGTGTGGAGATGTTCCTCAGGGTGACCACCACTCCTCTGGGCATGCTCTCCACAGCTTTGAAGTGGTCGTCGTACAGCTCCCTCGCCATGCTCTTCACCTTCTGCTTCGTCTTCTCCAGCTTCGACTTAAGCTTCCTGCCTCGCTTCCCCGTCCAGCCCGTCACAAACTCAGAACCTGCACACACACGCACGCACGCACACACCAGAAAACACAATGTTAACTTTCAGCTTGGGAGACAAACAGACATATACCCTGAGTCAGCGCCTCTCTACAGGATATGATAAATCCCTCCTTACTAACGGTCTCTGTACCACAGTCCTGTAAAGGAGCGGTAAGATCCTGGAGGAAGCAGCCTCCAATCAGCTGTGACGCTCTACAGAACAATCATTGATGTGAGGACTTCCCTCTGGACTCAGAGTGAATCACAGCCCTGGTAAGCAATGCATTTTAACATGCACTACCAGCAACACGGATGCTGTAAACGGACAGCATCGAATCAGTGACAGGAAGGCCAGGTGCGATCAGGTGCGAACTCAGACCATAAGATTCAACTTTCTTCTTTACTCCCTCCCATAGTTTATGGTGATACATTCATGCTGGGAAACGCTGAGACTCACCCAGCGATGTCTCAGCGGTGAAGGAGTGCTTGGTTCCCCGGTTAGACTCGAAGACAAAGCCCGGCAGGTCCTCCTTCAGGATGGTGGCCTGCTGTCCGTCCGAGTTGTGGATGGCGATCTCTCCATCCTTCAGACAGGTCAGAGACCAGTTCCCCACAGTCAGCTTAGTGGGACCCACACTGGACAGGATTGGCTGACTGGCTGTTACTGGTTTCACCTGACTCCTCGCCCGCTGCAGCTTCTCCAGGAACTCGCTGCGAGACTCTGCAGGAGGTGTGTGTGGGGGTGGAGGGGGCAAGAAGAAAAAAAAAAAAAAAAGAAGAGAGATGAGAAAAAGAGCAAGAAGGGGAGACAGGAAAAAGGAGAAAAGAAACCAGGCACAGCTACAAAGAAAACCAGTGTGTTATGAGTGTGTTCATACCGGAGCTGTCTGACCCCCCCTCTGGACTCCCACTGGAGTACATGGTGGCCAGCTTTCCATCCAGGATGAACCTGAACCAGCCGTTGGATCCGTTGGAGAGCTCAAGAGCGGCAGCGTCCGACCAGATGTAGAGACAGTCTCTGCCTCTGATGATGGACCAGTCCCTCCAATGATACGGTTTCCCCTGCTGGATCTCCTTTGCATCGTCCTGCACCTCCTCCTCCTGCAATAGAAACAAACAGACGTGATGAAGGCAGTTCGATGTACTCAAAATATTCTTAACATGTTCTAAAACATCATGTTTTTGTTCCTCTGTGGACATAAAAACCACAAAAACACTGTGTTCGACCACATCCTTACAGGGTTTTTATTGTTTCCTTAAATGGAACATTCTGGTAAAGTGCTGATATCTAATAGAAAATACAGTAAATACAGTGAGTACAGAAAGTTCATTTCAGTATGAAATGTAGGTACATGGTGCTTTAACCCCACCCACCTTCTCAGGCTTTGCTTCGTCCTCGTTCTCATCATCAGACGCCGGTCCAGCCAGAGTGGACACCTTGTTGATGACTCCCAGTCGAGCCAGCTGGTCGAGGAAAATGTCTCCACCTTTGTCCACCAGGTCTCTGATGATCTGCAGAGCCAGGAGGTGACCGTCATCGTCATCCTGAGGAACAGACACAGGCAGTAAGTTCACAAAGTTCAGAGTTTCAGATTATTTTGTATTTTGCCATGCAGGTGCCTGGTACCTGCTGTTCATACTACTTCATTTTCAACACAGGAATATATGTAGCCTACAGTACATATGGAATGTGTGTGTAAAGAGTAGATGTGTTTTTAAAGTCTGCGAAATGAACTGAAGGACGTAGGATTATTATTATTATTATTGTTCAGAAATATAACTTATTTCACAAGTGAACTGAGCAATAATTATAATGATAATACTGATTTTTATTTGTTACAGCGTACTTCAACAGGGCAGCACAGGAAAAAACTAAATCATAAGATAAAAAACAGTTCCAGTGCTGTGAGATGAAAGTGTGTGTGTGTGTGTGTGTGTGTGTGTGTGTGTGTGTGTGTGTGTGTACCTCCTGGTCCAGGACAGTAGCAGTGATCTCCACCAGCACAGTGGGGAGGTTGTGTCCCGTCTCACTGTCACACACCTCCTTCAGCAGCACTTCACTGCTGTAGTGAACCATCTTCCTGATCAGAGCCAGACTGGCTTTCCTACAAAACACACACACACACACACACACACACACACACACACACACACACACACACACACACACACACACACACACACACACACACACACACAGCTTAAAGGAGCAGTCCATCTTTCACCTGCTCTGAATCAAACGGTGAATCTCGTGTTCGCTGACATTTGAAACAGTTCAGTTTTTCTAACTTATCTCAGCAACACCTTTGTACATGTGAAAAGCACTGAGGCCTGTGGGACATTTACCTAATAGAAGGCAGCATGGTTTGCTGAAAGGTTTGTGCAAAAACAGGCAGCAGTCTCTTCAGGTAGATCGGAGCCATTTCTGGGTCTCCTTTGGGCTCGCTGCCCTCCTCCTCCTCCTTGTTCACATCTTTCTTCTTCTTGTCGTCGCCCTTGTTCACCGGACACATCCAGTCTCCTGAAACACACACCGACTCACGTTACTTCACTGGTGCTGTGTGAGCGGACCCACACTTTCCCTCTAATGAGTGAGAGACAGAGCTAAGACAAAAACTATCACAGACTGGGAAAATCACAGATAGCCACTGTTTAAACATGAACATGCACAAGCACAGGCTGAGTTAGAACCATGGGGACTGACCCAGCCCTCAGCCAACACGCAGCTCCTGTGAGAATCTGAATTCTTCCAGGGTCGAGAAATTATATAAGAAAATAAATTAACAGACACAATACACAAGAACCAAACTACACAGAGTAAACAAGATGGCAGACTCATCCTAACAAAGTCCATCAGCACGGTGCCAAGACAAGATGGCAGGTGAAGGGACGGGGACAACACTCAGTGTAAAGTGTACAACGGGAGCTGGGACGAGAGAACGTCATCACAGAGAGAGGAACTTCCAGCATAACAAACCACAGCCCAGCTCTCTGGGACTGAACTATAAAATCATAGCTACTCTCTCACTTTAATAATTACATATAATCATAACAAAGGTAACAGTTCCAGTAATAAAAGCCAAAACTGCGTGAGACGTCTGAGATGAATGAACAAGAATCCAAATGATTAAAGTCTCAAAGCGCTTCAGAGAGACCCAGAGTCTGACCCCAGATCAGCACTTAATATGAATATCTTCATTCTAAAGACAAATGACTGGTTGTTTTATGGGTAAATCCTGTTCTGCTGAGTGAAGAGCCACAGGCAAACCCACACCCTCTCTGAAACGCTGAGTCATAGTAGTAATAGTAGGAGTTAATAGTAGTATTACGGGTTTACTAACCAGGGGACTGCAGTATGGCCACCACCTCACTGTGTCCTCTCTCCCTGGCCTTGTCCAGAGGAGTCTTTCCGTCCTCGTCTCTCAGGTCAGGGTTGGCTCCGTGACGCAGAAGAGTCTGCTCAGACACACACAAAGCAAACGTCATGACTCGACATACAAAGCCAATCAGAGGCAGAGAACACAACATGAGCCCTTGTGAATCTTCGTTTCCTGAAAGAAAAACTCAAATCACCAAACTCTGACCTCAGGACGCTGTGTTTACAGCTTCTATTCACTCTGTGGATCTCTGTGTGTGTTACCTTGGCTACTTGCGGGCGTCCGAAACAGGCAGCGTAGTGTAGTGAAGATGACCTCTGACCTCTGTTGACATCGGCCCCCCTTTCACACAGAAATTCCACCTGTAACAATAAGTAGTTCAGTCAGGAATAAAGCAGCGAGAGCGGCTACAAACAAGAACAGAACTCAAATGAGGGTTCTGGTGTCTCTGCCAGCGTGAGTGCATTTGTCTTCACCATTTCCTGTGTGCCGAAAGCTGAAGCCCAGTTGAGAAGCGTCTGTCCAACATCGTCCATGAAGTTCACCTCGAAAGCTGCAACAGAGGACAGTCAGTTACTCGGAGTCATTAAAAAACAAAGCACTGACCATGTTACAGCGCCGTGAGGATATGCAGCTGTTTTCCACTTGGTTTTAAAATTACATCTTTTCTGGTTAAAGCCTGAGTCAGTAAGTAACTAACATGAGTTGGTAAGTAGTTACTTAGCATGTCATTCACATACTTATCAGACATCAACATAACTTCTCACATGGAACATAATTAGCTTCAGCCCCCGCCTGTGTTCTTACCTCCGGTGTCGATGGCGTCGATCAGAGCGTCTGTGTCTTTGCTGCGGATACAGTCGATGAGCTGTCGGTGCGATCTCTCCCCTGAACTGTCTAAACGTCGGAGGCCGGGGATCCGACTTGTTGACCCCGCCGTGGACTTGGGCAGTGCCTTTCGTCCCTCGAACAGAAGCACCAGCAGGAGGTCCACCAGTCGCATGGTGTCCAGCACGCAGCGCTCATCTCCCCCCAGAGCAGACTCCATGGAGTCAGGCAGCGCCGAACGCAACAGGTCCTGGACCCGGCAGAGAGGGGGAGAACATACCAGACAATGCTGAGTTTCTGTAAGTAATTACATTCCAGTTCCCTGTGCTGGGGTTTAAGACGTGGCGACCTACATGTGTGACGAGCGGCGAGCCCCTGCACAGCGTGGACAGCAGGCTGACGATGGTTGACACCTGGTTGCTCAGTTTGGAGTCGGGAGCTGAGGGGGTGGCACCTGTCGAGGTCCGGCCAGGCTTACATGAGGAGGCGGGGCCCGACACGGTGCCGCCGGCGGCCGCCATCCGGGACAGCAGCTCCTCCGTCAGGCCATGTTTGGCTAAAGGAGCGGGGTCCACGCCGCGGCGAGTGAACCTGTCGGCCAATGAGGCAAAGCAGCGTAGAGCACCGTCTGACACCTGGAGGACAGGGGTAATCGCACAATATCCATGAGATATCGTCATATTATGACAGATACCGTAACATTATGTAGATCTCTAATATTATGGCACTTCCTCCTTTGATGTAACAATTTCCTTTAGGGGATCAATAAACTATATCTAATAATAATTTCAGGCATTTTTAAACGTATCTGACTCCTTCCTAGTTACCTGGTGGTCTTCATGTTTGAGGAGGCTGGACAGAGACTCGACGCAGGTCTCCAGAGACGAGTCCTGAGGTTCCATCTTACTGCAGAGCCGGGACACCACGGCCATAGCTGAGTGCAGGGTGTCTTTATGGACCAGGTGGCCGCTGTCTCTGATGAAACTCAGCACACAGTTCAGACCGCCGGCCTCGAACACAGCACCAGACTCTCGGGTGCAGATCAGTTCAAGCACCTGGAGGGAGAGGGAGAGAGAGGGAGAGAGAGAGAGAGAGAGAGAGAGAGACACACACACACACACGTTCAAACGTAAATGAAAACACTCTCACCTTTCGGTGCCTCTGTGATTACAGTAAAAACGGATCCACACACTGATTCCTAACCTTCTGAATTAACAGGGACGTTTCTAACGGTTTTAGATGAAAAGCTTCGCCCTCTCCCTCGAGACGTTTAAAAAAGGACTCCATAATGAATAAACCGTTTCTGCCTCTATCAGCAGGACAGATCAGAGCTGGAACATGAGGCACAGACAAACTGAGGCCTGAATAAAGAACAGCTGTCCTGTGATGTGTATTAATAAACGTCTGATAGCACGTGGCTGTGAATCTCCTGTGACGTGGCTCTGCTTCAAAAACTCAACAAAAGCACAAACGGCACAGAAACTGAGGCGCAGGCTGAGCTGTGATCAGTCATCATGTCTTATCCTCAGTTAACCTCCTGTTATCCGCCGCCTGACACACTGGCCCTGTTCAGGATAACGACGGCAGCAGACAAACAGCCGCTCTTTGATGAGATTTCACTGGAACTAAACACACTGCTGCTGTGTGACCCAGCTTATCAAACCCATGATACCTCAGCCCCGAATTACTCAGCAATGAGACAAACACACCGGAGCTGCGTTTACTGCGAGGCCACTCGACCTCCACGGTCTCTACAGCCACGGTGTCTGCCGTTAGCATGCAGGTAAGATCGCTCTGGTCATGACTGGAATCGGTAGGAGTCTCAACAAATACGTAATATGACACATGAAGTGATTTATGACATGATATATTCATGTACTACAGACATACAAGTACAGTACTACAGTACACACAACAAGAACAATTTAATGGCTGAAGGAACAAAATTCATAATAAATCTGTGCCCTTCATTCATAAAAAAAGACCTGATAACTGTCTAACACTGGACGAGCACATACTGGCTGTGGTAATGCAGCTACGCCGGAGAACAGCTACACATCACCGTTTGTTTCTCTGAACATGTTGGTCCTTATTACTGCAGGATATGAAACCATGACAGATCAACCAATCCCCGTCAGGAGTGAGTAAGTGCAGGGCTGGTGATTCAAACTGGTCAAGGAACAGAGAACCCGTGCACAGAACTCAGCCTCGTGTCCGATCGTTCCAACATACATGATGACATGAAAATGCTTTTCCTTCTCCTTAATTAAAGAACACATGATTTGATGATAATCCAGATTTCCTCTGTGCAGCATTAAGAGACTCGAGGTGTAACGGTTGGATGAACGTGACTCTGCCCTGGGCCAAACTTAATTATTTACCTGTGTAATTAATCATAAATCATTAGACTTTATCTCGGCTAATGCACTGCTCAAACAGCCTTCATCTCTTCATATGGAGCCAGGAGATGTTACTAGGTCATATTTACATGAGGCTCATCATGTAAAAGTTCTAATAGACAACATGAAAGGCAGGATGTCAGCTTTCATCAGGGGACCAATTATTTTTGACACAGGGCCACATTTGGTCCACAGGCCCATATTTGCTTACCATTGCCATTTCTTTTTTAAATATATTTTCTTCCACACACTCGTTACCTTGACACACTGCTCGGCCAGGTCTCTGCTGGTCCTGTTGTTGAGCTCCACCACCACCAGCCGATTACACAGCGCCTTGATGGCTCCGTCCACTCCCACGATCCTCCGGGTGCACTCCGCCGACACGTCCAGGTAGTAGGTGATGGCTCGGGCCGTGACCTCCAACACGTTATCTGGAGCGCTCTCATCCAAGAAGATCTTACAGAGCGCCGGGAGGAACGTCCGAGGAGGACAGCTGGAAAGAAGAGAGAAGGTGAGCGCAGAGTCCACCAACCTCGCACCTCTTCTCTACTGACCATACAAAACACCTGTGACGAAGAACGGGAAAACTCACGTCTCGAAGCAGCGGTCGACGTTGTCAGACATGAGCAGCAGCATGCAGAGCTGCTCCAGGGCGATGAGCTGCATGTCCCGCTCATCGCCCTGACCCATCTGCAGCCATTCCAGCAGAGTGTCTGGGTCCACGTCTGCCATGATGGCTAGCCTGAGGAGACCAACATACAGTTAACACCCAGTTTAGCAGCCAGCAGGGTCTGAAACATTTTCAATAAATGAAAACACACGCCAGGTTATTTGTGAAGAAAACAAAAGAAGATCTGTTTCCATTATTTTCTTCTGAAAACTTTGTGGAAAAATGAAGAAACAACCATTAAGTACAGTGCACAACCCCCCCCCACCCCCCACACCCCCCACCCCCCCATCTCACCTGGCTCCCCGTTGGCTACCCGGTCTGGCTCAGCGCCCAATCACTGCTCACAGTTCTGTCTCTGTTTGGGACTCATCCAACCAAGCAGACGGACAGAGAGAGGAAACACGGACAGGGAAGAAGCTGCTCTCTCGCTCACTCTCACAGGGGGTTCTGGGACATGTAGTCTCTTCACCTGTAAACAGAGGAACAGAGCAGAGAGGAAGAGACAGAGACATTTAATCACCTGACACTAGAGATAGAGCAGGAATCAACATTAGTTAATCATTGTTTATACAGGACAGTGGATAATTCAGGAGCAGCTACAGTTTGTGCTCATTAATCACAGTGGATAATTATTGGATGACTCTTGAACAAGCTTGTTTATTTAAAGGCACCAGATAATTCCTGGATGATTGCAGCTTGTTTATAAGGGGCAGTGGATAATTTCTGGACAAGACAAACACCTCCGGCACATACTCGTGTGTTTAGGACAGTTTCTCTCTTTGTCACTGTCACACACAAAGAAATCTATTATTATATAAATTACACTGAGGGCTTTGTGTTTACTCTACTGGCGACGCCTGTCCACTACGACACAGACCTAATTAAACAAATTCAGGCAAATCAAAGTCTGGCCCAGCCGCACACTGGACCAAACAGCCGAGGGCAGATCTGTGTGCTGCACTGTGCACATGTGAAAACATTCCCAAACACACAAACAGCAGCGTGTGTTTCTGTGACTTTAACAGAGGAAGTTCAGGATCTGATGAGTTCATGTAACTGAGCTCTGACATGGTTCTCTCTTCTCCAGCAGAGACGTGGCTGATCTGAACCTCAAAGCTTTTCTACCCTGCCTTTAGTCTGACAGGCAGAGGGAGTCATCAACTGAATGAAGCCCATATGCAAATCTAAAGCGCCTCAACATGAAATCCCGGTGCTCATCTGACCGTCAGAGGCAGGTGGATCAGAGAGTCACCTGTCACAGAAAACATCAGCCAGTAAAACTGTACAAACTGCAAACCATTCTTCCCAGGCCTTTACTGAACACAAACAGGCCACATCCGGGGGAGCTGGAGCCTATCCCAGCTGACTGCGGGCGAGAGGTGGGGTACACCCTGGACTGGTCACCAGACAGTCACAGGGCTGACACATAAAGACAGACAACCACACACACACACACACACACACACACACACACACACCACTGGTGAACAGAGGTCAGTGTCAATCAAAGTGTCTGAGGAAAACAAAGTTCTTAAGTGTTGATCAGACAGAAAATGTTGATTTCACAGGTCTAGTCTGTGGACATATGATACATGTATGTGACAACTAACACTTTCTCCATTTCCCTGATAATTAGCACCAAGCTGTGTCACCTCTGCACAGAAATATCCCTGTAAATTACAGATAAATGGCGAAGTTTCAGGAAATAATGAGCAACCTTTCCAATATACTACCTGGCCAACACCAGATCCACAAACTAAATCATTAACAACTGATTAAACAATGGGGGAAATGATCTGTATATTTACTGTAGCACAAACAATGGTTAGCTGGACTCTTCCCTGTGTGAGGGTTTAAAGTTTGGATGTCCCAGTATCCCTGGATCACAACAGCTGCTCTATCAGGTTGCGTAGCACTGCAGCACGGCATGCTGGGAGTCTGCTGGGTCCAAGCGAAGTTGATTAGGGCCTAATTTGAAGCCTGTTTGTCTCTGTCTGTCTGTCTGTCTGTCTGTCTGTCTGTCTGTCTGGATATAAACAGGCTGTGCTGAGCCAGATCCTCTTATCAATGGATTAATCATCACAACTTGCCAGAGAGCATCCTGACCCCTCCCCCAGGTCCAGGGCGACCACAGCAGGACTGAGTGTAGCCGGCCAGTCACAGGGTTTGGCTTTCACTCCTTAACCGCTCGTGGTATCCTGTGTCCACTTTCTAAGTCCAGATTGAGGTCAGCAGTCAGCAGCAGCGACAAAACACACACACTCTCGTTCCTCAGGACCATAGCTCAGCCTGCCAAAGTCTGCACACGCTCAACAGCCATCATTTCACAACACACGCCGATTCAATCACCCTCAACCATCAGAACCTGCAGAGGCACAATCCAGACTGAGGAAAACCAGGTCGAGGTCAAACACACCGTTTACACCTGTGATGAAAAAACGAACTTTATCAAGACACTGACAGAAACTTTGATATGGATCCGTCACATCGTGGCTGAAATCGATTCGGTGATTTAGATGTGGTTGGACGATGTGTTGTACAAATTAATTTGTGTTAAACGACTGAAGCTTTTACTCCAGTGTGGAAACATGTCCAACAACATTCAACCTTTAACCGTATCACAGCAATGTGAAGCACCTTGTTATTTTTGACTTTACATAACCGTATTAAGGCTGCAATTCATAACTATTTTTTTCAATTCATCATCTTCTCAACAAGTCGACAATAAAATGAAAAATGCACATTATCTCCCACAGAAGACAAAAGGTCTTCCAGCGTCTCGCTTTGTTGGACCAACAGTCTAAAATTCAAACTTTACTGCCAAGTGTGACGAAGAAAAGCATCAAATTCTCTCACACTGTTTTTTTTTCTTGAAAAATGACTGAAAACATCAATCGAATGATGAGATTATTTCCAATCAACTAACCGATTGACTAATCGCTGCAGCACTAATCGTTAGTGAAATATGTTTACAGGAAACACACTGATGACTTGGTCTTTCTAATAAACTGAAACACAACAACATTTAAACATCCAAGTAAACAAACAAACATTCATCAACATTTAAAACTCTTGACCAACACAAACCGGTTTCATCTCCACGTGACAAATGTGTCCTTCACTGAGTCAGGTCACTGTAAATGATGTTTGTGGCTCGGTGGATTGTTGGTCTGACTTAGTCTCATGAGGACTTTTAGCCCTTTACAGACTCAGTAATACCTTCACAAGTCATTTATTAAGTTACAGGTAATGCTAACATGGATGAAAAGTTCTTGAACTGAGATAAAAGTGAAATTTTAATGTCTACTGTTCCCCGACAGTTGTTTACTCCAGCTGCTGAGGAAGACTATGATATGATAGAAAGCTCCAGAACAGCTACTGAGTGAAGCTTATGGTGAGGTGGTTTTAACATTAATCACCTTTAAAACATAATAAATCTTGTGGTAGTGTGATTATATTCCCATGTCTCCCTGCCCAGCTGGAACAAACCTCCTTTGTTTGTGACTTCAAACTTAACACACAGTGAGAAACTCGGCCACAGAAACACTGCCTGAGTGAACAGGGAACATGACACGGCTCAGCCTCTGCTGAAGCAGCTGCCTGTGTGACCCCACGTTTCCTCATCCTGCCTGGGCACAACGTGAATTATTTCATCAGACACACATCAGCATAAGAGGATACAGCGGGGCTTTGTTGCTGGCGACGTTAAGCCCCGCAGCGAAGGGTCCAGCCCGCACCACAGGGCTTTATGGCCGAGTAACGCTCCCTAACTGCCAGCCTCTGAGCGTTAGCCGTTAGCTAGCAACTGCGATGTTGTCAGGCCGGTAAAGCACAGTGTAACTCCCCGAAAATATCCCAAATATGAAACCACGAACTCGACAACCTCGGACAAAGTTACACGTTGGTCTGTCGTCCAGCACAGAAATCAATTAACGGCAACGAAATCCGCGGAGCTGGTTCGGGTTAGCCGGTTAGCACCACGCTAGCTAGCCCAAACTCGCACTGGAATAACATTTTTTTCATAGAACCGCGGCTCGTGTGGATTTCACTCGCTGGTGAACTGCTTCGCCCAACACACAACGTTATCATCGTTTGTGTGTTTTAAATGTGTCGTTAATGTCAATTTAGTAAGCTAGCTATACCTGCGGCCTCGGACTTCAAACGTAATCCACGAGGCTCGAGTTCCGGGAGAGCCGAGAGGCCGCACAACAACCTCGGACACCCACCACGAGAGACAGCGGCCCTGGCTCTAGGTTTACCTGGGGGAATAAAGACTCACCGTCTTTTCTTTTAGGCACAGAGACGATGGACGGCGGTACGAAGAATGATAATCTGGGTCCAACTAGAGACTGGAGAGCTCGTGTATCGCCGATGTCGGGGTTTAAATCAAGGCGTTCCCATTTCTTCTGAACGGGTGTAAAGAGGTCGGAACGGCCGCTGAGGAGGCGATGAACGAAGCGGACTGAAATGGAGAGCCGAGCCGACCGAGGCTGTCGCGTTCAGGCGCCCGCACAGAGCTCGGAAAAACGAATGACCTCGAAAATCAAAGACACTGTAAATGATGAGTAGCAGCACCTTTCTTCGGTTCATCTAGATCAAAAGACAAACGCGGACTGACCAACATCTGCCAGGCAAAAGCAGGTCACCTTCACTGGAATTCGACGGGGTCGATCAAACTTCAGTAGTTTACAGAGAAGCATCCTGCCTGTCAACCGGTATTACTATGTTCAACGAAAAGTATAAACTCAGTAGGGTACACAGGACAAATATGCTGCTGTAAAACCACATGACATCACAAATAGTTACAGGAGCATAAAGCCAAAAGGAGAAGTAAAGCACAATCTGAATTTAGAACAGTTTATTTATATTTCAACAGAAAAAACTGGTTAGTTTGGTCTCTTCAGACTCAACAAAGAACAAATCCGTTGTTGAAGTGTTACAGAAACACTTCCAGTGCTTTTTCACATGAAGACTTTCCGGTTAGGAGGTGATTGGTACATGTGGTTATTGTGTTTATGAAAGACAACTTCTCATTTCAACATTAAGACAGTAAAGACCATGGCACACAAACCTCAACGTCTTGTCATAGGGACGCGTCACGATCACGTTCTAGGCAATCTGTGGTTTCCGAGAGCACGTGAAGGCAGCAGTCAGACCTGTCTCCAAAGCGTTTCACAACCGGTGAAAACACAGAATCTGTGATTTCAGATGCGCTCAGCGGGCGGAACACCGCGTGGCTCTGTGTTTTGCTCCTTCACGTTTTTATTTTTATGTTTTTAAGAACCAGTCCTGTGATATGTCAAGATTTAGTTCAACATCATTCATTTTAAAGTAATGTTTTAAAATATTCTGTCCCTTCTTGTCTTTTGTCTATTTTAGACAGAAATGCACTTTTATTGCACTGATCACATCAAAACAGATCATTTTCACAGAGGCCTGAAAACTCTGAGGCCTCTTTCTCTCATCTGAAACTTGTTTTACTCATGTGTTCTCATTTTAGTGACACTCAGCTCACTGCAGGTTCTTAAACACCCACAGAAACGGGCACGTTCTCCATCTGGGTGCTGAAGAACAACATGAAGCTCTGAAGCTGCGACATGAGAAAAACTCACATGTTCAAGACGTGAAGAAAAACTGGAACCCGCATTAGAGGAAAACGTGTTTTATTCACTCGCTGCCGTTAGAAAACATGTTAACTCATTCATTCAGTTCACACCTGCGCAGACGGCCACACACTCATGCAGCTGGGGTGTGTGTGTGTGTGTGTGTGTGTGAAGCAGAGAGAAGCCGCCAGCGCTGGAAGACTGAAGCTCACCTGGTTAGTGTTGTTATTGCAGGTAAATCTTTAGTGTTTGTTCTGTGGTGACTGACGTGAATCTTCACATTTAGACAATAAAAGTCCTTCATAACCAACTAGACTCACATTCTTTAAACCTGCTGCAGAAACTGATCAGACACCATCTGTGGTAAACTAAAGTGCTGACTAAGGCTAAACTGTGCCTTACAGGCTACCATACCACAGTCTGTTGTTTCTTAGTACTACAAAAATAAAATACTCTCCCTCCCTTATTCATCCTGAGCTCCTCTGTTACTGACATTCATGCAAAAGTCAGAGGACCATGAGTCGCCTGTTCTGTGTCAACAGCTTTGACCTTTGGCCTCCATCTAATGTTAGTGACAGGAGAAGCAGCTTATTCTTCTCCCAGCCTCAGATCGTATATGGAAATGAGTTATTTCAAAATAAAAGCCTGAAGTGACCTAACCTTCATTGACAGACCTGGTCAAACAGCAGGGACATGTCCACGGCGAGTGTTTGATTGAACTAGTAGCACCAGGTGGGTGGAGTTTAGGAATCTGAAAGCATAAACTGACTTCGATTGGTCAAACTTGCTGTCACCCTCTCACCTGGTGTCACCTGGATAAACACACACGCGCTTTAGGAGAAGTTGAGCGTTAAGTGACTTTGACATAGAGAAGGAGACGAAGGCCACGTGTCAAACGTGTTTTGATTAAAGTCCAGCTGCCATTTCATTTTACTGTCACTGCGCGAATCAGCAGAAAACCTCCACCTGGGGCAGGTGTGCCGGCTCAGAGATGAAGGTACGCCCACCCCGGGCATCGTCTGCATGTTTCTGTTTCTGTGTCTGGTCTGCTTTGTGTCTGTTGAGCTGATCGACTCAGGTCTGTTCACACTCATTAAATAAAGAGGTTTCATCCCAAAACACGACACAGCCATTTTCATGACAGACACAGGAAACAAACGGATGTAAGACTCAGATTCGGCTCATCAGGAAAACACCTCCCCGCTCTTTTTCTTTTGAACTGTTACACATGGATGAACCACAGGTTTCCTTCTTCTTCCACACAGAAAAGGAGTCGGCAGCTAATCTGATGATCAGCTGATGCTTTGGAGCCTCTGCCTCAGACTCTGACGTGTCCAAGGTTTCCTCTGTCTGCACACTGAGCTCAGCATCTCTGGACTGGGTGATAAACAGCTGGTCAGTGAATTGACAGAATAATTATCAGGTTAACTTCTATTCAGAATTGGTAGTTAGACCTTTAGCCATGGTGAAGTCTTCACTTGCTTGTTTAGTCTAAAGGACAGCTATGAAACACACAGGACCTCACTGTCTGATGATATGTGAAGCTGAAGCCCACAAACATTCAGCATTTTTTTTTTTAATAAATCGCGTCGACAGATTCGTCAGCTGTTTAAATTGCTGCTGACTGAGCCTGAATGTTCGTTCCTGTGCTGAACAGGAGATTCTGCAGGAAACAAACTGCTCTGCTCTTCATTTGTAAAAGTTGCAGCTGGTTTGTGGAAGTTTCAAGCCTCTGCATTCTTTTTTACCCTGAAACGAAGTGAGACAAACTGCTGCCCAGCCTGAAAACTGATAAATGGATGAAAGATGATGCAGTGATCTTACACGACGCTGAATAAAATGATGTGTGATTAAGTGATATGCAGCGTCGCTGTGAGACAGGAAACGATGTGAAGACATTAACGTCTGTCTGATGTGGAGACGCCCTGGAAACTTCATGCTCCATGTGACCAGATTCTCAGACGACAGAAGCATCATTTGTCCCAGGGGACAGTGAACGCAGCAAGATATGTTTATGACAATAAGCTCCAGACATTGACATCCGTCCTGCTGATCCGTGGTCAGTCGTCTCACAGGAAGTTGGTTTTGAGCGTGATGCTGGGGGAGGACTTGGCGGTGCTGTGGGTGGTGGGGTTAGCGCTGCTAGCTTTAGCATTCAGACTCTCCTGGTTTCCTTTCACAGCAGCTTCCAGACGAGACTTGAGGTGAGGAGACGACGCGATGAGACACCTGAGGGAGGAAAGGACAAATGAAATCAACCCTCACCTGCCTGAAGTCTGTGGGTCTTTATGGGGAATGAAAGACACAAACACAATGTGCGTTCAGGAAAACTAGAACACAAACAAAGGAAAGGACCATTTTTCTCCACAGCCAGTGTTAAACTTCTCTTGCTCCTTTGTTCATTTATTTAAGACGATGTGCAGGTGGAGAGGTTCCCTGTGCTGTCAGAAACACGTCATCCTTTCAGTTCTGCTGAAAGTAGCTGAGTGTACCTGAAGACAGTGGAGTGCTGGGGGCCCAGACGCATCAGGTCCTTCAGAGCTGCCTCGTGCAGAGCTCTGGACGCCGGGGGGGCCGAGCTGAGGGCGTTTTCATCCAGAAGGAAGGAGATGAGGAGGGGAAGCAGGACAGCCACGAGCTGAGGACCTGTGGGTCGGGACAGATGATGATTGCTGATAATTAATCATAAAATTTATGTTTTTAACAAAAAAAATCAACAACAACAACAACTCTCTTGCCGTTACTGCTTTAGAAACATGAGTGTGTAAAAAGCCGAGCTGAGGTTCTGATGGTGCAGAGCAGCAGAACACTAACATCTGTCACCTGCACATGTTCCAGCGTGTTGGTCTGAGAAACAGGACACTTGCTATTGTGTCTTTCTCCGACACTGTCCTCCATGTCCAACGGAACCACAGACACTCACCGGCTGAAACCCAGGAACAGATCTGATCCTGGACAACACTGATGTTATTTCTCCTACAATGAATCCCTGTGCTGATCTGGACTGAGTGGCTCACTCACAGTTCAGGTCATGAACATTATGAACCAGACTGTCTGTAGCCTGAGGCCTGATTGAACTCTGCGTTCCACCGTCTGCTCTGACTCTACTCACGCTGTGACTCATCAACAGCCTGGACCAGAGCCTCCAAGGCTCGGACTCCCTCCAGGACTCCCAGCAGCTCCTCTGGACTCTGAGGTCGACTCCTCTCCACCCTCTGAAGAGGAACCACCAACAAACACATCATCTAATCAATACATTAAATATATTGATTTGCTCCAGCAGCAGCTGTTTCTTTTCATCTTTTATTTTTGAAGACATTTTGTAAAAGAAAACTCACATGGAGAAATTTTATAAGATGCACATTTCATCCCGGGTTTGGACGAGTGATGTATAACTTTGATCTTTTTTTTTTTTTTTTTTTTTTTAAAGATGCAGCCACAGTTTTTAAAGACAAAAAACATATTAAAGGCTCATTATTATTTCTTTAAAAAAACAGTTGTGGTACCTGAAGGAATCGAACCAGTGGTGGACCAAGGGCCTGGATATATGGGACGGCTACGGCCGGCTGAGCCTGAAACACCGACGTGAGCAGCTGATAACACCGACTCACGACCTGCAGGAGGAGAGACATCAGCTTCATGGGCTTTATTAGAAACGAGACTGTACAGCTCCCTGAACCATCTCCTGTTTATTCTTTCAAAAATCTTTTCCTGGTGCAGAAAACATCATCACTGACCAGTAAATTAAAGTGTTATTGAAATGGACCTTTGACTGAACTCCACCCTTCAGCAGGGATTGCATCATTTTCTCTCCTCATGCTTTCTGATCAGACTCAGTTTCTGATCAGACTCAGTTTCTGATCAGACTCAGTTTCTGTCCATGACTCCAGTTTCATCTGCAGGCTTTAAAATATTATGAAGCACGTTCAAATATAGTTGTGGCCTCGTTCTGTCCGTCAAAGGTCAGCAGGTCAGCGACTGTCTGTCCGTCCGTCCCAGAATAGACTCAGCTCTGCAGGTAAAGAGTTTCATCATCACTCTGTCCCAGTTTAACCAGTATGCAGGTCAGCAGGGTGCTGGTTTCCATTTACAGTCAGGAACACAGTGCCTCAGGCGATGGAGCTTCAGCTTCCATGTATTAGTGTTTAAATGTTTTTCATCACTTTGTTCATTAGGTTTCTTTTTTCTTTCTCTGGTCAATGACTCAGTCTGTGTGTGTTTAAGGTTCCTCACAGAGCACTTCATCAGGAACACCTGTACACCTGCTCAGTCATCCAATCAGCCAATCGTGTGACAGATACAGGAGCTTCAGTTAATGTTCACATCAAACATCAGAATGAAAAAAACCTGATCTCAGTGACTTCGTCAGTGATTGTTGGTGTGTTTGTGAAACTGTTGTTCTCATGGGATTTTCCACACGTGCATGTCCACATGTCCACACTCACGGTCTCTCCGCCTGGTACTGACCTGCGGGTCTTTGGCATCCATACTGATGGTGAAGCGCTGCAGACAGAGCGTGTGCAGAGGCTCCACAGTACAGACGTCAGGACCAGCAGACAGCAGGAAGACGGTCAGTGCTGTGAGGAGGCTGATCTGATCCACAGCACAGCCAGAGTCCCCTGAAGACAGAGAGAGAGAGAGACAGACAGACAGACAGACAGACAGAGTTATCCATGCTCCAAAATGAATAAATCACTGCAGCAGTCTGGTGTGTTGTGAGTACCAGTGTCCCAGAGTCCCAGCAGTGTGTTCAGGGCCGATCTCAGCAGCAGGTTCCAGGCTCCTCGACTCTTCTCCTGTCGACTCATTGGAGACGTCAGGACGGACTTCAGAGCCTGAATAGACGCCTGGACCACCACACCCAGAGCAGCCCCGCCCCCTGAGTCTGCCGCCGGGGCACCTGGGAGACGAAATGATGAGTTTCCTTCTGTAAAACCAATAAAATGACAAAGAGCTGAACACACACACAGTTTTAACCTCACTGGGTGAGACAGTCCAGCATAACGTGTGTTTGTGTGTGTTACCTGTGCATGTCCTGGGCTGATGGACCAACTCCCTGAGGACTCCCAGCAGAAGGTGGAGGACAGTGGGGAGGATGGACACGCTGCCTGCAGGAGGACAGAGCACCATTAAATCAGCCAATCAGAGGAAATACTGAGGAGCTCATGTTAATGTATCAGCCTTACTCCAAACCAACTATCCAGCTGTCAGTCACCAAACACAGGACAAGTCTGGGATGAAGAATGTGCTGATTTTACTGGAGATGTTTGTTACTCCACTGAAGAAAAGCTGCTTTTCACCACCTTCAACTCTCCATCATCTCTGACGTGAGAGTACCAACATATGACAAACGACATGAACGAAACATCACCCTCAGGAGAGCAGATGGACGGCAGCTCGGACAGGACACACACAGCCGACGCCACCAGCCGACAGTCGCTGTCAGTCAAACTCCACACTGAGCCTCCAGGACCTGCACACACACACACACACACACACACACACACACACACACACACACACACACACACACACACACACACACACACACACACACACACACACACACACAATGTGTTTTCTCCTCTTAATTCTTCTCTTCCTCACGCTCTGTTTAACCTCTCCCCCCCCCCCCCCCCCCCCCCCCCAACCCCCACCCTCACCCCCACATACCAGTTGGACTGGTTCCAGCCAGTTTGGGGCTGAGCTGTGGGAGCTTCCGGACCAGCACACAGAGGCAGAGCTCCAGTGCTCCGAACACCAGCGAGCGCCCGGGAATCAAACCGCCGGTGTCCCGTCCCTCCCCGAACTCTGGTAGCGTCTCCTTCTCTGCCGCACCGTCATCCACTGTGGAGCAATAAAGTTTCACACAACATCACTCAGTGCAATGTTCAACCAAAACACAGAGGACGTCGTTTTTCCTTCTACTTTTTGTCTGACTTGGATTTATCATCGGTCACATTTACTTCAGTTAAACTGTGTCTCAAACTACAAAGGGTTTCTTATCAACACTCACTCACTCCAATCCATTCACATCTACGTCACCAAACTTCCCACAATGGCCCAGCTTTCAGAGGCTGGTCTCACACACAGTGTCTGGTGACGGTGTCGACCCAGCAAACCAAACCACCTTACTGTTTCAGGATGGAAAGCAGCTGCTGTGTGTTTACCCTCTGCACTGTGGCGCTTCTCCCTGATGTGCTCCTGAGCCGCCGTCACAATCTGTCGCAATAAATCCAACACGGCGAGCTGAACAGAAGCCGACTCTCTGGTCACCATGAGTCTGTGGAGGACGCTGAGCAGCTCCACACTCAGAGGCTGAGGGGACGGGGACAGAGACGGGGACGGGGACGGGGACGGGGACGGGGACGGGGACGGGGACAGGGACAGGGACAGGGACAGGGACAGGGACAGGGACAGGGACAGGGACAGGGACAGGGACAGAGTGGGGCTGTGAAACTTCTGGCCTGAAATGTTGTTTCCAAAATTGAGGTTGGAGGTTACCTGCAACGGTTTGAATCTAAGGCAGCTGGACTCTACTAGATTCTTGAAGACCTTTCACCTCTCATCCAAGAGGCTTCTTTAGTTCTGATTGACATCACTAACCAGGCCAATACACTTCAAAGTTACTAATCTGAATTCTGCTTTGAACCCAAGTCTGGATTCAGGTACAGCTGAATCTCACCTGGTCGTTTCCAATCTTAGCTCGGGGCCAGGAGACATCTAGGAGCACCTGCAGAGCCTGAAGACATGAAGTGATGTTCTCCATCTGGTCCTCAGAGTGTGGAGAACACAGGAATTCCACACTGATCCCTGAACAGAAGAAAACACAACCAAACTCTATTCAGAAATATCATAATTTAATGTGAATGAAATAAATACACAGCTTGTTTCACTGAGTGCCTGCTGGATTTCGTATCAGAACCAGTTTCTTACCCAGAATGAGGTGCAGTCTGTCGGTGTTCACGTCCTCTGGACTCTTGGCTCCACCCACAGAGTCAGCATGTCCCATGGAGGTGGGCGTGGCCGGTCTGGACAAGTTGACAGGTGAGTCATCTGTGATCACAAAACCTGAAACACACATGTGACTGTTTAACATTTGTCCACATCTTTATTTCTTACATCAAAAGAAGGAGCACGGAGGAGGAGGGGTGAGGAGGAGGGGGGAGGAGGAGGAGGAGGAGGGGGGAGGAGGAGGAGGAGGAGAAGCGCTGACCTATGCTGTGCAGCCAGAGGGAGGTGGCGTGGAGGATGGGAGCCCAGGAAGAGGAATAATGAGCTCTGGCCTGGTTCAGTGTCTCTGCTGTGTAGAAGGAGCCTCCTGGAGGACGAGAGGAGGACAAACTGTCATCAACAACAACAACAGGTACAAGAAGAAAGCCCTCCTCCCTCCCAGAGTCCTACCTGTTACAGGTAGCTGTGACGCGTACTCCTGTGGCAGGGTCAGCAGAGCGTAGTCCTGCAGTGCCGCTAACCACAGACGACTCAGTATCGACAAATCTGATTGGACCAAATTCAAGAGGCCCGCCCCTCCTGACTCAGAGTTCGAGCTGTCATTGACCAAAGGGGAGACTGACATGTCAGCCGTCCTACCAGGGTTGTCCGTCTGTCGGCTCCTCTGAACAGCTACGATGTAAACCTGAGGGACCAGAGGACGGAGATCAAACCTTCACCACAGGACTGATTTCATCCTTTTCACCTGGAAATCACACTGAGAATCGATTTAGCTCGACTCAACAAGCGTGCTGTTAGATGACGATGACGCTTGGTGATTCACGAACCTCCTAAACCTTTCAAACAGCTGTTTAAATCAGGCGAAGCTGACGGTCAGTATTTCTGAGGCCTTACAGAGAAAACAAAGAATCCTGGATGGACTCGAACCCGCTCGGCCTGTTACCATCCTGTAATTCATGACTGAATCTGAAGCCACTGAGGCGCCCCCACCATTCAGGAGTTCATATCATGTTCATGCACCTCTCAATCATCTGCTGAGAACTGGTCCCAGGATGATGCAACCATCTCCAAAACAAAGGTAACTGCTAACTCATTAAAGACTCGTAGGACTTGCTTTACACACGACCCACCTCCGCCCACGCCTTGAGGACGGCCAGTGTTTCCATGGTAGCAGTGGCCTCGTTGTACAGCTGGCTGGAGGTGTCCCTCCCGACCTGGACTTTCGCCAGTGAGGTGGCCAAGAGCTGATGGACACGCCGGAGGTCACGGAGGTCACTGACGACGCCACTGGCAATCCAGGCGCTGCAGACCTGGAGAGACGAGGTGGCAGAAGGCGACAGCAGATTACAGACTGGGATCCAGGTGATGGGTAACCTGGACAGCAACCTCGCTCAGCGGCTACAGGTTAGCATTTAGCTCAAATCATCTGGATTATAGCAGTCGCCTGTCAATCAATATTATAAGAATTATCACTGATGATTGATCACCTGGCAGGCTTTGGCAGTGACATCAGGAGGAGCGTCAGCAGTGAAGGCTGGTCTGAGAGCAGCTCCAACCTTCAACACACACACACACACACACACACACACACACACACACACACACACACACACACACACACATACACATACACATACACATACACATACACATACACATACACATACACACACACACACACACACACACACACACACACACACACACACACACACACACACACAGCAGGTGAAAACTCTGTCCATAACCTGGACTGATGAGTCACCACAGGGGTCACCACGGTTACCCAGACCTGACAGGTATCAGCAGACCTCAGTCTGAGAGGGAGGGTTTCTACCTTCCTGCCTCCTCCAAAGAAACATTCACGCTCTGTTAAAACCTCAGTGCATTTGCTTTTTACACGTGAGAAGCTCAGAGTAACAGTAACAGGCAGGCCAAGGGGTTAGTTAGTGACGACTGATGAGTTACCTTAGATTTTGTGAATAATAAAGCTGGTAAAGTGTCTTTCTTCAGAAACAAGTAAACACTGTAGAAGCAACAGCCTTGCAGTCAGAGCTGAAATGATTCGGTAATTAAATGGTTAATCAACAGAAAGCTAATACAAACTTTTCTGTCTCTATAAACTGAACCCTTCGGTTTAAGGCTCAGACAAAACAAGACATGTGGACATGCCGGTGACTGGTCCTTACATTAGCCTGGTACTGCTCCAGGATCACATGACCGGGGAACTCTGGTTCTGGAATGGCTGAGAAGCGCCTGATGATCACCAGCAGGGTCTGAAGACCCGCCAGTCTCAGCTGGTCGCTGTGATCTGTTGCCGCCATGAACGCCAGGCGGACCAGATCACCGAGATGAAGGACAAGGAAGTCTGAGGAAAGTCAGGTGAGAGGTCACTGAGATCTGAGGCATCCACAAACACAACCAGAGACAGGCCACTGCGGGAGTCTTACCGGTGGACTCGTGCAGGCGTCGCTCCTGAGCCAGAGCCATGTCGAAGTGAGCCGAGTCAGCAGTTTCACACAGCGCTATGATGCGACACACACACTCCATTGCGAAGCGGCGCGTGGCCCAGCGCAGGGCCGTGAACGGGCCCCCAGACTCCGACCGGGCCCTGAAAGCAGAGGAGTCGTCGTCCCTGCCGCAGTCTGCCTCCTCGTCCTCCTGACTCGTCTCCACCGGAGCCCGGCAGTCTGAGGACAGCGAGTGTGAGATGCTGCTCACCGGATGCTTTCTGAGTTTAACTCTACAGACTGCTGTGTGTGAAAACGCAAACACTCAAACTAACAATCATGTCACGGTCAAAGTCACATTCTGAGGTTTGACGTGAACATGAAGCTCCTGACCTGCGTCTGCCACGTGATTGGCTGGTTGGATAATTGCATGAATAAGCAGGTGTACAGGTGTTCCTGATGAAGTGCTCGCTGAGCGTAAAATCAGTCTGAAGATGTTTTTATGTTGTTACCAACACATGATGATGAATTACCAGCAGTTGCAGACAGGACGTCTTTGCAGAGTTTGAGCCAGTGTCCCAGCCTCCCACTGGTGGCACTGGACATCATCATGTGGACCAGAGTGTCCTGGATGTCCCTCCTCAGACCTGGATCGGACTCCCAGTCCAACAGAGTGAACAGAGCTCCTTCCAGACCCACTTCCTTTAACGTGACGTCTGCACAGAGACAGAGACAAAGACAGAAGGGGGGTGGGGTATGAAGCAGAGCAGTGAAATAACTGTTCAGTCCACTGAAGACACCACTGGGGGGCAGTGTTCAGAGTTGTTATTGTGTTCTCTGACAGAACCTCTGGAGGTGTGCGACAGCCTGCTTCTTAAACCCACCCAGAATAAACTACGAGTTTTCAACATCTATTGTACAAGTGACGCAGACCTACAGGTGTTCTCTTGTCTCTGGAACCTTTTGGGGAAAAAAAAAATCCTATTAAACAAATTATTATTTTAAGCAGAGCATTTTTAGATAGGTCTTCTTTACATGTGTTTAAACCAGTGTCCCTGTGTGAGTTTGTGTGTCTCACCGAGTTGTGTGTTGTCTCGTCTCGGCAGCTCTTTGACCAGAGTCACTGCATGTTCAGAGACCTCCAGAGCAACCCGCTGGACGAGCTGCCGCAGACACGCCACCACGGCCCGGCGCAGACACAGGTACGAGCTGCACAGGTTAGCCTGAGAAACACACACACACACACAGTTTATACCTGAACACCAGGTGTACTCTGTTAGCAGGTTTAACATGTATCAGAGAAGACATGCAGCTGCAGACAGTGTTTCCTCCAGACTCACAAACTGAACACTGTTCACATTAAAATAATCTATAAAATGTCAGATTATACGTTTCCAAAGCTCACAGTGACGTCCTCAAGGTTCGTCCAACCCAAAGATGCTGTTTATTTACATATATTTATGTCAAACAGAGGAAACACTACGTAGCTTCACTGTAAGAGACGAAAGAAAAGGGGGAGAGTGTTTTAAAGAAAAACTGTAGGTGAAACAGAAACGGTGCCCGTGTTACTGAGTTAGCTGCAACGCAAACAAAACCACAGCAAAGTCAGTGAGACACAAAGGTTAAAACACTATGAAAAACAGTGGGTTAATAATATACCAGACTGGAAAACGTTAGGATTCAGTGCAACAGAAAACAACTGTTACCATGCTTCATAACCAACAGTCGGGCGGGGCGGGAGCTTCAGTCGACTGTTTTAAAGTCACAATGTGTGCTGAGATTCTTTTAAGTTTAAAAACTGAGAACCTGAAAAATATAAGTGTTAGAAACTGACAGGATGTACGATGAATTAACGGGGGGGGGGCAGCTGGACTAATCCTGTTTCAGACTGAGGACACGTCTCCATCGCCCTGCCCCACTCACAGCAACAGAAAGAAGCAGAGTGTGAGACAAACAGCAGCTTCAGGCCTGAGAGAGACAGGACCTACCAACATGGAACAGTCCAACAAGATCTCCTGTAAGACACAAGGCAGGGTCAAAAACACACACACACATTAACCTTGGGTCATGTTGTGACAGAGAGAGATAACAGGAAATAACTCCTCAGCTACAGGGGCGGCGGTCTTCCATCAGTCAGACAGGTATCATGTCTCAGGTGTTCAGGTGTACTCACACAGAGAGCAGGTACGAGGCTGGCCACGTTGACATGTGGAGGTGAGAACATGTGCAGCTGCTGCAGACAGGAAATGGCTCTGGCCTGAACCAGACAGTCGGGACTGGCCTGCATCACTCCACATCCCACCAGGCAGCTGGAGCGCAGAGCGGACACTGCTGCACCGTCACCTGACAAACACACACACATTCACACACACGCCTCCTGAAAGCTCCTGTTTCTGTGGACTCAGGTGTGACGGCGGTCCTACCCTGCAAGTCGGGTCCCAGGCAGGTGATGAGTGCGTGCAGGCAGCGTCCCAGGCTGTAGTGAACCTCAGGGCGGGTGGGCGGAGCCGACAGCAGCAGCCGCAGCACCAGAGTGAAGGACGGCTCGGCGTGGGCGCGATACAAACCACCGGACAGGTCAACCACCAGGGACAGACTGTGGAGGGACCAGGTCTGGACCCCGCAAAGAGAAAGGAGAGTTAGGACGAGGACATTTTGTCTGGTCCTGACTTCTTCAAAGGGCTGTTTGAAGCCAGGGAAAAAGATACTGACCTCATGTTTCAGTCTCAGAGGAGAAATTCATTCACAACGATGTAGAACAAAGGTGTGTGTACCTGGACCTCAGGTGAGGTGCTGTCCTGGCTCAGGGTGAACAGGACTCCCAAACAGGTGGACAGGTGCTGAGGTGAGCTGATTCCTCCGGTGTAGCGGTACAGCGCCCCCAGAGCCAGAGCATAGCCACTGCGAGATGCTGCGTCCCGAGCCGTCTTCAGCCTGAACACAGACATGACGCACCGAGTCAGAGCGCCATCAGCAGCCCGGACGGTCAGTCTCAGGTCACACAGACCCATCCACTGACCGCTCACCTGCATCTGCTGTTTTTATCTGTTAGTTTTTTATTTGCTTGTTTATTTAAGTTTCAGCCCATAAGATTCATATTTCAGTGCCCTGGTCACCGTCTGTGACGTGAACACAGCAAAAATAAATAAATAAAAGCCGTGGGTCGTGAGGCAGGTAACTCAGAGACATGAGTCAGACGGTGCTGTGTTACTCTGATCAGGCGCCGCACTGATGATGTACAGGGACACAATCCTCTACCATCACTGGTCGAATGCAGACAGGGAGGCATCTTCTAGCTCCAGGTAACAACACTGTGTGAGCCACTACTTTCTGTCCTGATGATTTTAGATCAAAGAATCACACTCAGCAGCTCAAACTCTCTGTGATGTATTTGGATCCAGCCTGTAACTGTTCTGAGCCTCTGTGTATTTTCATTTTCATTAAAGTCATCATGAAGCCGGTGTCTGTGCATGACAACTAAACAACAAACAGAGTCCTGCGTGCGGCCTCTGTCCGTGTCTGCCTCCATGTTTACACGCAGCCCACGACCCCGCCTCACAGTTTGAAGCCTGGTGCGTGAAGCTGTGAGTTAATGTCCACACACCTGTCGAAGCAAAGCAGGGAGACGGAGACGGTGAAGCCGGGGTCTCCAACCACCTGAACCAGCCGGGCCAGACCTTCGGCAGCCAGGCAGCGCAGCAGAGGACTGACGCTCTCCAGCGCCCCCGTCAGGAGGGACAAAGCCGGGGAACAGATCTCCTCTGGTCCCAGAAAGCCCCGAACACTGCCCTGGTGCTGAGGAGGAGGAGGAGGAGGACATGTATTTATACAGCAGGAGGAATCATCATTAACACGAACAAACTGGAGTCTATCTGATCGATAAACCAACCTTCCTTTAATCCCAATGACATTATCCAGTCTGTCCAATATTTACTGGGATCAGCAGTGTCAGATGCAGCACTGAGATCCACAAGCACAAACATTTTCTTTGCTACACAAATTTATTAAGCAACAATAAATCAGAGGTTTACGTTCTGTAGTTTGTAGGAGCTGCTGTGGACAACAAGGATGTACGGACCGACTCCAATCACACACACACACACACACGCACACACACGCACGCACGCACACACGTTCTCTGCTGTTATATCGTCCGGCTGACAGGTGTAGTACCTTGAGCAGGCTGCAGAGGGCAGCACACACATGTGTCTGGACGGTCTGCTGGCGTTGACCCTTTAGCTGATTCACCGTTTCTACAAACTGCTCCAATATCTTCACCCTAACAAACACACACACACACACACACACACACACACACACACACACACACACAGAATATTTTCAAATTATTTTCAACAACAAAAAAAAATCTTACACAGTGAATCTACGAGAACATCAGCAACTGCTCGAACAGAGCTGAAGGATTTTAGGATTTTTGAAGCTTCAGTGTAATATTCACCGTGTACAGTCACATTTACAGACACGACAGGAAATGACATCACACCATTAAAACATTAAACCTTTATTCTAACGCAAGAATGAAAACTAAACTAAAGAACTGATTTCAAACGTGTTTCACAAACACGCAGGTACATTCTGTAAAGTCTTTGACCAACGGAAGTTATTTTTCTATCTTCGCTTCTCACCGGAACTTCTTCATCACGCAAACACCTGCGGTGATTTTTCAGGTGTCGGTATAAACTGCTCGTGTTTCCGCTGGATGTTGCAGCTTCAGCGCGACAGGTTTCGCACAGTACCTGTTTCTGCTGCACGTCTGCGGCCTCAGAGCCGAAACAGTCCCAAATGAGCGACGAGCTGTTTTTACTGGGGATTAAACGCCGTCACTCCGCTTCTGCTCCAGCTGAAGCCGTTTGACTAATGAAGCAGCAGGTGGAGCGCGTGATGCTGATTGCGTTAGCCTGACCTGTGCACGCGCAGCACGCCGCTTCTGATCGGTGAGCTCGGCAGGTGTGTGTGAAACAGCGGACACAGCAGATCCTGGGTCAGTCAGGCGATCACGTGATCGCTTAGCCTGAAATCTTAGCGTCAATCAGAAATCGATAAATCGATCAGCCCTGGTACGTAATCAAAAATAAATTTAGTGACCGATTAACACGTACGACGCATTTTAATGTAGCCCAGTGATAAGAAGGTATGTTGTTCTGGAGGTTTGAAAAAGTGGAGCTCGTCTTACATTTCAGTGAGATGAAACATAATGTTGTGTCTGTAATGAGCAGCCCGGTGTGTCCCGGTACTGGCTAACCTGTGGCGCAGGTGTCAGCAGGTCACTTACCTCTGAGCAGAAATGATGTGGGGAAACAGAACGCCAAAGAGACGGACGGCGGTGGCGGTCAGAGCCACAGGAGGAGGAAGAGGAGCAGGAGCTTCCGCGCTCTTCTCACACAGACTGAAGGGGTCATGATCCAGAGAGCCTCCTCCCACGCTGCTGCCCTGCAGCTGAAACACAAACACACCCTCACTGTAACCCCTCTGTCCTGCAGTGTGTACTCCGTGTTATCAGACCGTGTACGTGTGTAGGACACAACATCACCTGTTCCTCAACGTATCTGTGGTCGGTGTCGTGGAGGGCGGGGCCGACCAGGGGCAGGTCGTCATGGTGACAGAGTGGGGGCAGCAGGGTGAGGTCTGAACAAGGCTGGTTCAGGTTGTCCTGGCCGGACAGGTCAGAGACCAGCTGGTTCATAACCACACCAAAACTCTCTGCGGGAGGACGGAACAGGTGGAGACATGAAAACATCAGTCCATCGATTACTGCTCCAGGTGAAATGATCAGTTCATTAATTATCTGAGGAATGTTTCTGACCATTTCTTTTGAATCATTTTTCAAACAAGACGCCACACGTTTGATGATTTATTTTTTGATTGACAGAAACAAAATGGAAAGATCTGAGGCAGTAAGGAAAAAAGGAAAGAGGGAAAGGAAGGAAGGATCTGTATGAATCTGCTCGATGACACAGGAAGTTCACTTAGGATGAAGGAGAGAGATTAAAAGGCAGAGAACAGGGAAAGAGAGATCAAAGGAAGAGAAAATCTTATATTTAGAAAGTATTAAAATAGAAGAGAAGGACAGAGTGAAGGAGGAGTGTTGTTACCCTGGTAGGTGTGAGGAGGCAGCAGAGCGAGCAGCTCGTACACTCTCAGCTTGTAGACGATCGACCAGCTACGAACTGACGTGCTGTAAGACCTGAGGAGAGCAGGCATCCTGGGAAAACACAGACAGGACAGTGAGCCACGCTTCAGTGGAAGGAAGCGACACGGCAGAAAAGCAAAGGTATAAAGAGGGAGAAGGAACGATGCACAAACCAACCTGCAGACCACTGTTCATACATTTTTATTCAATCATGTTTAAAAATTTGAAAAGATCTTTATGTAATATTTAATCAGCAACAGTAAAAATAATCTGAGTATCTGTGTAAACCCACAACAAGCCCGAACAGATCAGAGACTGACTTGGTGAGGAGAGCCACAGCGCAGGCCAGCGGCGTGAGCAGGCGGCCGATGGTGTCGTCAGTGACGAGCTCCCTGCAGCGCAGCAGCAGCTGCTTCATGGCTGTTCACACACAAAAACACGCTTCAGACCCATTCATACTTACTGCACTAAATCTACACACACACGGGAACACACACGGTAGTGGTGCTGTGTGTACTGACCGCAGAGCGCCCCTGCACGTCCCTCCAGCGTAACCTGCCACGTGAAGTAGTCCCCTCGTCGAAGCTCCATCTCCTGCTCCCTCAGCGATGCAGGAAACACACACCGCCACAGGAGGAGGAGGCGGGAGAGGTGGTGCTCTACTACAGCCGGACCTGGAGACACAGACAGCACACGAGAACACGAAGGGTTCTGACCAAAGGGTTCTGACCAGCTGGTTCCGTGTCAAAATAACAAGAAAAAAACTGGAAGGAATGTGGTGAAATTTGGTCTGAACACGGACACATTGTTCGGTACAGATATGTCCCCCTGTTCCTGAGGGGACAAGCTAAAGTCTGAGGGAGACACTTCAGTCTGGAGGTCAGGGGATCAACAAAGTGTTGTTTCATGGAGCTGAGTGTGCTCTGCAGTTTTACCGAGAGTGATGAGAGAGGAGACGAGCAGCCAGCCGGCCTGAGTCCTCTGCAGAGACATCCTACTGTTCTGAGAGGCTGAACGCAGGAGGTCTTCAGCCAGGCCCAGCAGCACCTGGACACAGTTTGAAATAATGCATCTGGATACGCCAAGTACACCAACACAGCCTGACTATCACTGCAGATACTGTTCAGTGTGTGTGTGTGTGTGTGTGTGTGTGTGTGTGTGTGTGTCAGCCAGGCTTCCTGTTACAGCACAGCTGGAAAAAAACGTATGAACAGAGCGGGAACGTTTGCCCCAGGCCACCAAAACACTGTAACACTAATCTACCCAGTTTTACCCACCTTGCCCTTGGTGTGTGGTATTCCCAGGGGGCAGTGCTGAACTGAGGCCACGAGGGCGGCGATAGCCGCCCCGTACCCGGCCACGGCCTCCGGTGAAGACTTCAGCGCCACCAGCCGCGCGGCGCAGCGATCCAGCAGCAAGGTGCACTGGGACGGCATCGCCATGGCAACGCAGCGCAGGCACCAGGCAGCGGCCACCCGTGCCGAGGAGACAGGGTGGAGGAGAACAGAGATCACCGTGTCCAGGAGGGCTGTGTATATATTAACACACACAAATCAGACTTGAGGGTTCGTCATAACACATAGATTGTCCCTGTTCAGTCAACGTCCCCTCTGACCAATCCCTGGACTCTGTGTGTGTGTGTGTGTGTGTGTGTGTGTCAGACCTGTGCTGCTGTCAGCGAGGAGGGGGGCCGCGGTGGATCCCAGTCCCTGAATGAGCGATCCCAGTTCCAGCAGGCAGCAGACCAACACATGCTGACTGGCTGAGACGTCTGCAGATGAAACTCTGGTCTCCACATTCCCATCAGTCAGAGCTGCGTCTAAACACACACACACACGCACGCACGCACGCACGCACGCACGCACACACACACGCACAGTGAACACTGAAACTGCACAGCTTGAAAACAAAATAAACGAAACTGATCAGAAATCTGCATCTTTCACTTGTAAACATCACTGTGAGATCATTTCCTCTCGGTTAGAACTACCAGAACTCTGATAACTACATTAAAATGAACTGGTTAGTATTCCTGTGGACAGAGGACTGTCACAGACAGTCTCCCGTCCCTCTCTACTCACCGATGGCTCGTTTCTGTGAAGCCACAGCGAGACACAGCTGTTTGGCAGCGTTGGTCTGGGCCTTCTCTCCCAGCAGAGACCCCAGGGTGCTCCTCAGGATGAAGGAGACACAGTGGCGGGTCACTACGGCGTCACACGGCGTTTGTGTGGCTCTGCCGTGGGATGCCAGCTCCATCAGCAGGGACAGAAAGGCCGGGAAGTTGGCCTCCAGCCAGGAGCCTCCCAGGGTGGAGACGAAGACCACATAGGCCTAAGGACATGGGGGTGGGGGGGGGAGCTGGTCAGATCGGAGTCTGGTATTTTTAATCTGCTCCTCTGGTGAATAAATCATTACCCACCTGTGTGACTCCGATACGGATGTCCTTGCTGACAGAGCTTGTCCCCTTCAACATGTCTCCGCTGGCTCGGAGGAAACCTGCCCCACCCCGCAGGAACCCCGCCATCAACAAATCCATCACCTCCTCCAGAGAGCTCCGGCCTCGCCCACCCTGTCTGGGGCCTGCAGTGAAAATCAGAGTTCACTCTTCATCTGTTCATTCATCCATCTGACTGTGACAACTGGGCAAACTACATCTGCTGCTGAGGACGTGTGATACAGTCAAAAGCTCCGAGAAGGTAAGTGGACTTTGACTGAAGACCTTCCAGCCTTTGCACTAAGCTATGCTGACCTGTTTATACTGGACACAGAGGTGAAAGTGAAATCCACCGATCAGACAGGTGTAAAGAGGAAACGCTAACTTTTGATGTCACAGCGCTAATCCTTTTTCCTGGGACGTCCCTCTCTGGTCGTACCTGTGGGCTGTCTGGGCTCCACAGCAGCAGCCAGCAGAGTTCCCAACAGCTTGGCCACAGACACTCGGACGTTGTAGTTGGATCCTTCGAAGGCTCTGAAGCACAGAGTGGCCACGTTCTCCAGCTCGCTGGTCCACAGGAACACCGCCTCCCTCTGCAGCTCCAGCAAACACTGGCAGAGACAGACACAGCAGCTGTTAGCTTCTCAGAGACACTGACTGATTGTCCCTCTGCAGCACGTCTGATGTTCCTGTGACGGTCAGCCGTCAGAGGAGACCATACCTTGGTGGCGGCGCAGCGTACGGCCATGGATCGGTCCGTCAGACAGGTTCTCGCTGCCTTGTAGACGTCACGGTGACCGGGCACAGCGCTGACACCCAAACCTCGCAGGATCTTCTCCACGCTCAGCATGATCTCATAGCGACCCTGAGACTGAGAGGGGAAGGTGGTTGGGGTGGGAGTGTTAACACAGAGTCTGTGAACCAGGACCACATCATATCAAACAGCAGCTTTAACACAGCACAGGGCCCTAAAACCTTCAGAGGAGCACAAACCTCAGCGCTCTTCATGGCCTTCAGCAGGTTGCACAGAGAGTCTCTGAAGGAGCCGACGAGCATCCGGCCGAGCTGCTCGTACAGAGCACCGAGACACGCAACGGCTGCCCTGAAACACACACATACATCAGACATCTTTTTATTGAACTCCACAAACCCGTCGAGTCCTTTGTGATGTTTCTCTGGACTGATGTCGGATTCCTACGATCTGAGTCAGAAGGTTTATGTGTAGTATTGGTCTGTGTAGTATTTTAATGCTTTACATGAAAGCTCTGTTTTCCTGTCTTTCCCGTGGGATTTGAACGCAGCCTGACTTACAGCCGGGTCGGGAGGCCTGACGGAGAGTCGTCTTTGCTGCGGATGATGTCATTGCACCTCTCCACCAATAAGCTTGAGGGTACGGGGTCTCCAAGGCGGTAGACCAGAGCCAAACAGTGGGCCAGCAGCCAGCGGGTCGGAGGGCCAGGGGAGCCAATCAGAACGCCTGACAGCTGGTCGATCAGCCGTCGCTGGTTCTGTTTGATAACGACCTGAACGGGTGGAGGAGAAAGTCAGAAAGAAAAGCTCCAGCAAACCAAACTTCAGGCGTTTATACTCCTGAGATCACAACAGGATGAGAAAACAGAAACAACATCAGCAGCAAATTCTCCGATCACAAGAAAACACAACATGACAGAAGCAGCGACAGACATGACCTCTCTGCCCTGACTCACCCGCCCCGACTCACCCGCCCTGACTCACCCTGTCAGTGGCCGGGAGGAGCTTCTTCAGGTGGTTCAGCCATTCGAAGATGAACTCCGCCCTCTGATGTTCACCCAGCTGACTGCACACCTCCTCGTTCAGCAGGAGGCCCTGAACTCGCTCCATCCTGAAACTCAGCCAGCCCCCACGCCTCCGTCCTCTGCTTCTTCTTCTCTCAGTGAGGGAGAAGTCTTCTGTCCTGCTCCACCATTCTCCTAAATCCTGTTAAAAACAAAGGATGAAGGAAGCAACAGAGTGTAGTTCAGTTTATCTGACGTTAGGAGAAGAACGATCACACAATCAAGGTCCTAACCCGAACCAAAGAGAGTAGCGACGCAGGAGTCCAGGGATATCAGACTGCCAACCAAACAACACAATCAGTGTCTATATCAGAAAGCACATGTCAGCAACACGGGCTGAGCCCCAAACCTAGCCCCACAGGACACAAAACCTCAGTCCTCATCTGAGCAAGAAGCAAACATGAAGTCCAGAGATGATGTACTGTGTCTGGATCCTCCAAAATCTGAAGTCAAACACAAACACTATGAGCAGGCCTGTGTTCTGGCTCCGGCCTACACACCTCCACAGGTGCAGACCTGCAGCACCAAGCTCAGCTCAGCTTTTAGGACGTGGCTCTGTGGCTGAAAAATCCAAAACAACGTGTCCACTGTCTTAAGCCTTCAGCATCTCTGCCATAGATACCGTGCTGCGTTCAGGTGCCAGTGAGGGAAACCAGATGTTTGTGACAGTTCACGTGTGTTTTTGTGGGAACAACCTGACCTGGAAGACAAATGATGAACAAATATATTTTACAGATATAACCCGTTACAGCTGCTGCTAAAGGAACTGAGAGCTCTACTGTGGGACGTCCGGTGTTTTTGGACCGAACTGTGGAGTCTTTGTGTCCCACTGAGAGCTAACAGAGCAGACCACACCGGAGCAGGACGGGAAAGAAGAGACGCTGGAGGAATATCTGAGAAACACAAAGAGAGCAGCTCATAAATTATTCAACAGCACAACTCTGTCTCCTCCATTAAGACACACTGCTCGCTCGCTCACTCACACACTCACACACACACACACACTGTTCACAGAGATGAAAGGAAACTAAAAATAACCGTCCGTGCCGCAGAAAAACACATCCTGGTTAAAACTGACACCTTCCTGCAGAAGACCACCTGTCCACCTGAATGTCTCAGGACAAACGTCCCACTTTGAGCTTTTAAAAGACGAAGTCATGAGAATCTGTTTTTCTGAAGGAATCCCTCTGATTCCTGCCATCACTGACTAATCTGAAGCTTTATTTCTCTGTTAACCATGTGTTTGATGAAATGACAGAAAATAATTTAAAACAATAAAAAAAACACTAAGCTATAGTGTGATATCAGCAAAGCTCTTGTTCGTTTAGACCCTGAACCTTTTTAAAGAAGCTCAGGTTTGAGCCACATTAGCCTCAGTTTCTGTGGCAGCATGAACAGAAACATGCCACGGCATCTCTGACCTGTTTCCCAGAGCTCCACGCGTGTGTGGGGCACACAGCAGACCCTCTGAGCCGAGCCATCACAGCGGAGCGGCGTGCTGAAACAGCCCCGGAGCACCATTTACACCACCGAGGCAAAGGGACGAAATAAACCAACAACAGGCCGAAACACAAGCAACACGCAGCACTCGCCGGGACAGCGTGTATCACACTGCGCTACCAGCAGCTAACATGTCCCGAAACACACCTCTGTCACTGCTTTCAGTCAACAAACGGCAGAACTGCTTCTGATTCTCTGTTTACGGAGACGAGCTGCAGAATAACTGGCTCCGCTGCTAGCATCGGGTGGCTAACCCGGTTAGCTTACGGGCAAAAGTTTACACACAAACTCGGATAAAAATTAAACTGTTTACTCGTCAAGAGTCGGTCAAAGGTCGCCAATCCGCACAGGAAGGTGTCGACCCAGAAAACCGCCACAGAAAGTTTATATCCGTTTATTTGGAAGCTGTGAACGTCTCCGGACAAACAGCTGAGCTCCCGACGACTGAACGGCGGAACAGAACCGTGATTCAAGTCACCAGGAACGGACAGGGCGCACATCCGGTCACTGTTTTTCAAAATAAAACACGGCGGGTTTCTAACATTTCGCGTGCGCTGTAATCAGTGCAATGATTCAATTTTACAGTTTCATCTTGTATGGATGTAAAACTGTGACAAACATGGTGAGGTCGAAGTGATAAAATGAGACAATCTGTTTAATACAGACACATTTTGCACTTCATCGGTAAAGATATGACAGATGTAAGTTTTTACTTCATACCCAAACAATTTCAACCGCTCATCACTCTACATTCAGCCGCCTCTCGTTATAGCTTTCTGTTACATTTAATGGATAATGAGAGAGATAAAGGCAAAGTAGAAACTGATTCATTTCTACTTTATAATGTTTTTTACATGAAATGTAAACTGTTTTACGTGAAATGTAAAATCTGAAAGTCCCGTGTCTTCATTCCTGTTTCCATTTCTAGTTTGTTTTTAATGTGGAATTATATCTTTGAAGTAGTTTCAGACCATTTTTGCTTTAATTTCTTGAAGAAGACGTATCCCTTCCGGTGGTGCTCCCGCTGAATGAACTTCGCTGCCAGAACCAACCAGTCGATTAACGAATCATCGACCGTCTACGCGGCCAACAACTGAACTTTATGGACACAGTTTTACCCTGAGACTCGTCTTCCAGGTACAACGTCGCCCCTCTGTACCGTCCCTGTGAAGCTAATACAGCGCTGTAGGTTACAGTTGGTTGCACTTGAGGTTCGAGTTTGACAAAATTGTAGAAGAGTAACGAAGAAGTTTACAGCGGAGAGAGAGGTTTGCCTGCCAAACACACAGAAAGCTAAAACTTCCCAAAGTCAGCTACGTCGATAGCCGATCAGCAGGCGCAGTGGGCCGAACTACCATGACAGACGGTGCTGGAAGTTTCCACCAGCCCGTTACAGCTTCCCTCAAAGTTCCGTGTCAGCGGCGACGGGAGTCGTTCCTCCGTCTTTTATCGGATACCAACCGGCCTGGCTGTCAGCCGGTCGGAGCTGCTGAGTCAGACCAGCTAGCAGACCAAGCTAAAGCTACAGGCTAACGGGCAGTCACCGGGGATGTTTGGTTGTCTGGTCGCCGGCAGGTTGGTGCAGACGGACGCGGCGCAGGTCGCCTCGGACAAGTTCGTGTTCAACCTGCCGGACTATGAGAACGTGAACCACGTGGTGGTGTTCATGCTGGGCACCGTGCCATTCCCCGCCGGCATGGGCGGCGCCGTCTACTTCTCCTTCCCGGACCCGGCGAGCGGCAGCCCGGTGTGGCAGCTGCTCGGCTTCATCACCAACGACAAGCCCAGCGCCATCTTCAAGATCTCCGGGCTGAAGGCCGGGGAGGGCGGGGCGCACCCCTTCGGCACCGTGGCCTCCACCTCGTCCCCCTCCGTGGCTCAGGTCGGCGTGTCTGTGGAGGCTCTGGAGCAGCTGGCCCAGCAGATCCCGGTGTCCAGCGCCACCGTGTCCACCGTGGACTCCTTCCTGCAGTTCACCCAGAAGATGCTGGACAGTCTGTACAACTTCGCCTCCTCCTTCGCTGTGTCGCAGGCGCAGATGACGCCGAACCCCACCGAGACCTTCATCCCGTCCAGCTGCGTCCTCAGGTGGTATGAAAACTTCCAGAGGAGGATGGCTCAGAACCCGAACTTCTGGAAAAACTGATGATGACAGTTTCCACGGTGCCTACAGTTTCTAATAAAAGTCTCCACCGGTTCCGGTCTCCGTTCATCCCTTCATCCCTCAGACAGCTGCATCCTCAGCGGGATTATGAGCTGGAATCACTGGTTAATATCGCTTTTTAATGTTTATGCACCGATCAGTCATCCATCAGGAAGGTGTCTCCACTGAGGAAGACCACAGGATGAGGCTGAAGTCTCCACAGACTTTGTGTCTTTTTCTTTTTTCAGGATATTTTTAGATCGATACACAAAGTGCAGCCAAATCACTGAGTAAACAACAAAATGACAATGAGGAAAAAGGAGAAATATCCAAACTGTTACATAAAAAATTAATAAATGCTTTTTGTTGACGTACAGTTGTTTTTCACAGTACAGTACAGTAAGTACTCTGAGCTGAGATAAATTTACAAACAGCTCCCAAAGCCTCATGGGAGTCATAGTTGTGTTGGCTCGTGTGTTTGAAGCTGCTGTATCCAAACTGTCTGAAGGTCCTGAATCTTATTTTCTCTCGACTGTTTCTGAAAGTCAAGAACAAACTTTACTCAGAAGTTTAGATCATTACAGGCTGTGAGTTTTGGATTCTGGGTTTGTCTCCTGTCACCTGAACTTTCGGAACTTCACTACAAGTGAGTGTCTGAAGTTGTTTTACGCTGGTTTTAGTTTCAGGCTCTTCACTGTGAAAATGTCGGGGTGGAGGTGACAGATCTCCTGCTTCTTAGGATTTTCTACAGAAAGATTCAAATTAAAAACATGTTTCGAACAAGTTTCAGCACAAAACTCATCTTTGTTTTACAGTACTATGATCTCAGCATATTTTCTGACTCAGCATCAGACTGAACTGATTTTGTTGTCATGTGCCAAACTGTTTCAGATGATCAGGTGTGTGACGCTGATGTGAAACAGCTGGACGATGGCTTTCAGTGGCTCTGGTCTCTTCAGAGTCGCTTCATATTTACCAGCTGCAGTAATGAGGGTAAAACCTGGTCTGATGGAAGATCGTTAGTGTGTTGTTGTGCTTCAGACTGGATCGTCTGAGCAGGTGCAGCTGCATCTCCCTCAGTGATTGGCCAGCTGTGTGGAGGTGCGACAGTAGGCGGGGTCTGAGGGGGCTGAGCCCTGGCACACTTTCTTCATACAAACCACGAAACACAAAATGAAAACAATTCATCACTGCAAATAAAATCCAGGATATAAAAGTACTGAGAATAAATCAATAAAACCTCAACATAAAAGAAAACAAGAAAAAACAGTGAAATGAGGACAAACGCTGAAACCTGGCAAATCTTTCTTCTCCTGAACAAACCCCATCAGAACACTTTCCTTTTTTCTTAGTGAAAGTTTGAATTAGCTGAGACAGAAGTGGCTCTGCAGAGGAAGGATTTGGGATCATAGACTGTAAACCACAGGAAGGACTCTGACAGAACTCTTTAGTGCATCTTAATAAGATGTTTGTTGTTGTTTTATCTTTGTGGCTGAGTGGTGGGAGGAGCCACCAGGCGGCTCCGTAGCTCAGCTTCAAACACTCGACCTTAGAAACAGTGACTTATCCTGATGGAACTACCTCAGAACATGTTGTGCAAGTCAAGATTATCAAGGTTATTATATAAATTTATTACATAAAAACCTGATCGGATCCAGTTCTTCCACCAGTCACAGAGATTAGACCGGCTGTGTGGAGGAAAGGGTGTGGAGCTCCTGAAAAACTGCTGATAAACTGTTACATAACAGGAAGGTCCACACACACCCACACACTCACACACTCACACACTCACCCTCACACACACACTGAGGCAGCGGCTCATGTGAACAGCTGCAGGTTTTGTCTGTCAGTGTCTGTGGTGGACTTTGCAGTGAGGACGATGCTGGAGCTGCTGCTGTTCGGGGCCCTGTTAGTTGGACTTTATTTTCTTCTTCATGTGACTGTTTTCAAGCTGCCCAGATGTAAAAGTTCTGCGAAGTTACACGGGAAAACCGTCATCGTCACTGGTGAGTTCAGAGCCTGCAGACCAAACTGAAGTCTAACCGCTGAGTCTGTTTCTCAGGTGCAAACGCAGGAGATGTGTCAGAACATTCAGACAAATCTTTTTGGATCATCAAAAGTGTGCTTTGTCATTCTCTTTGATGTACGATGGAAAATTCTTGATCTGGCAAACAGAAGTTGACAAACTCACCACAAAGTTCACGAGTATCCAGGAGGATCAGGTGGTACGATCCAAATCCAGAGCAGCAGCTGATCGGTTCCTGTTCTGAGCTGAAATCTCTGCGACTCTGGCTCCGGTTTCCTTTGGTTGCTGTTTGGTTTTGTGGGGTTCTGAGTGTGCTGACAGGATGTGGGGCTGGGTGCCATCCTGGGACTGTTGTGCACTGTTCTGTGTGTTGCTTACTGTTTAAACAAAGAAGGAAATTTACTACAAAACAAGAAAAATCAGATTCTTCATCCTCAGGAAACCAACAACACCCACAGCAGATTTCATACAGGACTGCTGAGTAATAATAAGATAACAGTGATGATGAGATGTTGTTCTTTGTTATTGACCTGATCTGAAACATCCTGACCTGTTATTTACTGTTCTGTACAGGAACAATACATCTGAGGCAGTTTTAGGGTAAAACTTAGACTGAGCAAAAAAAATATAATATTTTCATTTGTAATTTCATCTGTAAATAAACCAAAGGTAATATAAAAAAGAAGCAGCACCCTTCATGATTCAATCCTTCATGTCCAGGAGCAAACACCGGCATCGGTAAGACCACGGCGATGGACCTGGCCAGGAGGGGGGCGAGGGTGATCCTGGCCTGCAGGGACAGAGGACGTGCTGAGGCCGCCGTCCAGGAAATCATCCAGGTACAGATAATAAAAAAAACCAGCCTCTGTCTGTGGACGACACGGCACAAATTCACCGGGACCAACGCTTTTATTTAGATTTAGCTTCGTGTGTTTATTTTAGTTCAGCTGCGATCAGGAACTAATGAGAAATAAAACAATGATTTCTCCACAGTTATAAAAACACTGTAGCTGTGCCATGTTCTCTGACCACCTCTCGTTGTGCCGTGTGATCAGGACACGGGGAACAAGCAGGTGATCTTCATGCAGCTCGACCTGGCCAGTCTGAAATCCGTCCGGTCCTTCGCCGGGAACTTCCTCCGGTCCGAGTCCAGGCTGGACCTCCTGATCAACAACGCAGGTCAGGCCTCCGCTGTTCCGCTAAAAGGTTCTTTAAAAAAAAAAGGTTCCAACCCAAGAGATTTTCCCTTTGTGTGTGTCCTCAGGCCTGATGAACGGCGGGAAGACAGAGGACGGTTTCGGGATGATCTTTGGGGTCAACCACCTGGGCCACTTCCTGCTGACAGTGTTGCTCCTGGACCGGCTGAAGGCGAGCGGGCCGAGCCGTGTGGTGACCGTGTCCTCTGCCGCCTACGAGATGGGCACGGTGGATTTCAGCTGCCTGACCGCTCACAGAGATCTGGCTTTGGGCAACGGCGACTACGCGCTGTTCAAGAAATACTGCCACAGCAAACTGTGCAACATCCTCTTCACCTGCGAGCTCGCCAAGAGACTGCAGGGCACCAGAGTCACCTGCTTCAGCCTCCACCCCGGTCAGCAGCCAGCAGCCGGCTTCATTTAGCACCACCGCTGTAATCACTGGATGTTCAGTGTCCTGCCAGGAACAGGAAGGAAACAGTTAGAAAAAATAAAAACAGACAAATTATTAGGTTTATCTATAAATCTAAACTTTTAAAGTCAAAGTTATGATCACATGGAAATGATCTCAGTTTGGATTTGCTCTTGATCCATTGTCTCAGAAAGTTCTGTGAATGTCTGTCATCATTTTCATTACTTCCTCTAATAATCGGAGTATTTTTTCTTTTCTTCCTCTGACCCTGATCACTGCGCTTCTCCTCTCTCTCCAGGAGCCATAAAGACAGAGCTCACTCGTTACTCCGGCTTCTGGTGGAAGCTCTTCTTCGGACCCATCGCCTTCCTCTTCTTTGTGGATGCTGAGTCTGGAGCTCAGACCACGCTCCACTGTGCCCTGGAGCAAGGCATCGAACATCTCAGTGGCCACTACTTCTCCCACTGCGCCCCGGTGCTCAACACCAAGCCGAAGGCGAGAGACGACGCCGCGGCCAAGAAGCTGTGGGAGCTCAGTGAGAGTTTCTGTGGTCTGTCCTAAAACCAGACGCATGTAAGCTCCGCTCGAATCCTTCAAACTCTCCATTTAACCATAAACACGAGGCACTGATTGACTGATTGATGATTGATTGATTGATTGACTGATTGATTGATTGATTGATTAAAAGAGTGGGTCTCAGTTCTTTGGTGAAAGCAGTGCGCTCTCTGAGATCTGAGTCATTCATTAAAGTTCAGCAGTCCACTGAAACATCCAGAGTCTGTGGTCTTTATTCTGAACTCACTGATCAGGCATCACACTGTGACCGCTGACAGGTGAGGTGAACAGCACTGATTATCTCTGCACCTGTCAGTGGGCGGGGTGTCGGCAGCAGGTATTCCCTGATGGCCGTGGCCTCTTTCACGAAGCCTCCCGGCGTCAGAATAAGAAGCAGCTGCTCATGTTTTACCTGATCAGTGTATATTACATCACTCAGATTCCTGGGCTGCTCACATCATCCTCATCATCACATCTTTTTAGTTTTTATTTCACTTTAATAATCTGAATCTGCAAAGTAAGAAGGTGAATGTTGTCAGATAAATGTAATAACACAGGAGGCTCAGTGTTCACCTCAGGGTTCAGGGTAAGTCACTGGGTCAAAGGTCAGACAGAAGCAGAGCAGGAGCGTCAGCAGAACTGGTCGGACGGGCGGAACCGCCCCAGCAGGTGAGTCTCTCCAGGTGTATAAAGACAAGTGTGAGCTCCTGAGTCAGTCAGTGATCCTCAGCCATGCTTCACCTGCTGCTGCTGCTGGCCGGCGTCCTCCTGGGCGGATACATCGTCCTCACACAGACGCTCTTCAAAAGATCCAAATGCACAGGAAACACAGCCATGGCCAGGAAGAGCGTCATCATCACAGGTGAGTCAGCTGACAGGGACAGAAGAAACATTTCACTCTGAATAACTGCGAAGGTTTTAGCATTTGTTCCTCCCTGAACCACATTTAAGCAGCAGAAGGAACCAAAAATGAACTAATGCAAACACGAGGGGAGAGGAGCCAAACACAGAAACCACAGGACAGACGAGTGAACTAAAAGGTTTTTTATTCAACTCTAAATCACTGGAAGAGTCCAGGGCCACAGAACTAAACTCAAACAACTAAAAATCATCCACACGTGGAGAAAAAGGCTCAGGAACAAAACTAAACAATACAAACGTCCTTACTGAAGCGAGCTGGGTGCAGAGGAAAATCCAGGACAAAACCAGAGGGAGGACATGGCAGGGAAACAGGAAGTCCACAGGAAGGAACAAAGGCAGCACAGATACAGACTCAGGGGAACAACAAGACCTATATACACCAGGTAACAGGTGAAACCAGTTAGGGCGGGGCAGACAATCACAGAAGGAGGGAAACTAGACAATGACAGGAAGTAGACTAAGACAAGATACACAAGGGACAACCCTTCAAAATAAAACCGGAAATACACAACGAAAACTGAAGAGACAAAAAGAATAGCTTGACTTTACGAAACAGGAACTACTAACAGAACTTAATAAATCAAAGCAGTCCAAAAACAACTGTAAAGGGTTCGACAAAAAGAAGAGGTCAAAACTAAACAAAGGGTTCAGCCTCAAAGATTAAAACCGTCACTTTATCTTTACTGTAAAATGTATTTGCATGTTGATGCAGGTGAGGAGCAGCATAGAAGATATGACTGACAGGAAACAGGAAACGCTGCAGTACAGAAACCTGAGGCTTTAGAATTTCAGAGGTTCTGTTCATTAAACTTTGGTTAACTTTGGTAAAAAGCTCAAAGTCAAACTCCAGCAGAATCAGAGCTCCATCAGAGCCCTGAACACCTGCTCACCTCCCTGAGGCCTGAGGTCAGATTCGGACTCGAACATGTTTGGACATATCTGACGAGCTGATGTTTTGAGTAAAGACAGAGAAACCTGAAAATGAAAACTTGATAAATTCACTTGAAATGAACAAATTTTCCATATTTACACTGAGGCAGTCAGAAAAGCTGATTTGATTCCATCGGCTTCCTGTTTGCCTTCTCGCCGCAGGAGGGAACACCGGCATCGGTAAAGCCACGGCGCTGCACCTGGCCAGGAAGGGAGCCAGAGTGATCCTGGCCTGCCGAAACCGGGACAAAGCCGAAGCTGCCATCGCAGATATACAGCAGGTAGGAAGGAAGAGGCAGCGTGGGATTGTATGTCAGAGCATCCTGTCAGTGTTACTCAGTCTGATGTGTTATATTTACCTGACTCTCGGTCTTTCTTCACACTGTGGTGTAGTTATGGTGAATATCCAGCATCATCTTCACCTGTTACTGATCGTTTTGTCCCAGGAAACAGGAAGTACCGACGTTCTCTACATGCACTTGGACCTGGCCAGTCTGAAGTCCGTCCGCTGCTTCGCAGAGACTTTCCTGAGAACTGAGTCCAGGCTGGACCTGCTCATCAACAACGCTGGTACACAAACACACACGTGGAGAAGCCGAGCTCCACCTGAACCGCTGTTAGGAGAGCGGCAGGTGAACTGTGTCAGTCCCAGGCTGTGGCGCTGTGACCGAGCCTCACGCATTTTAATGTCGTCAGTTAAACCTGTGCCAAAACGTCACCGTAGAATAACGAAGGTCTGTTCACACAAGCACTGAGCCTTCGGGGTCCGGGTCCCTGGAGCTGCTGGTCCAACCAACAAAAGCAAAACAATCTGAACGTAGTCGTAGTGCTGACAAAAAGCAAGCACACCGTCAGCAGGGGGCGCTCTCAGGGTCTTGTTGATTGGCTGGTGCAGTGCCCGGACAAAGGGTGAACCTGCTGAGCACAGGTGTACCTGTGTCACACCTGGGAAGGAATGCAGCAATGATTAGCTGATGATTAGTTTCACCTGAGTTTGGCAGAACGGAGCGTTCACTGTGAGCTGGACGGGGCCCTGAATTCATGGACAGGTCATGAGACAATGGGCCCCCGGGCACAGACAAGTCAGAGCCCCCACCCGTGCTGCGGCATCTCCAGAGAGCTGCAGACTGGAACAGACGTGAACAGTCAGGAGACGTTTGTGACGTGAGACCTGATCATTTTGTCTTTTACCTGAGCTCAAGTCAGAAACACCAACAGGCACCTCCCACTGAGGCTCAGGCTCCGCGGCCCCTGACCTCTCGGGCCCTAAAATGTTTTTTACCTGACGTGAACAAACAGGAAGAATGGCCACGTTTCTACCATCCCTCCTCTTAAACCGTACAGTCGTTCATATAAAGCAGTTTGATAGTTATTTTTTATTTAACTTAATATTTGTAATTCTTATTTTTACAGGACAAACATTTAGCTTAAAACCCAGAAGCTGCTGTTCCTTCCTCTTCAGTGCTGCGTCTAATTGCAGGTCTGGTGGCTGACGGACGGACAGAGGACGGTTTCGGCGTCCAGTTCGGGGTGAACCACCTGGGTCACTTTCTGTTGACCTGCCTGCTGCTGGAGAGGCTGAGGGAGGAGGGGGGTGGGCGGGTGGTCACCCTGTCCTCCATGGCTCACCGCTGGGGCCACATTGACTTTGAGGTGAATCACAGACGCGTCATAGACACACACACACACACACACACACAAACACACACACACACACACACACACACACACACACACACAGTTCTTAATGAGGACAGTATTCCTCTCCTGCAGCTGGAGGCCTCACAGTCTGCACTGGACACATGAAGTCGTCAGAAACCTGTCACGTCACCTGTCCTCAGCGCTCACCCCGTCTCCCAGGTGATAATGATGTTGTCTGTGTGTCTTCAGTCTCTTGTAGTGAACAGACACCTGGGCACCGGCAGGTACAGCTGGCAGTTCTTCCAGGCGTACTGCAACAGCAAACTGTGTAACGTCCTCTTCACCCACGAGCTCGCCAAGAGGCTGAAGGGAACCAGCGTCACCTGCTACAGCGTCCACCCAGGTAATTCACTTCAGAGCGAGCCTCAGCAGGACAATCCACCGTCCTGTCTCTGTTTAATGGTGGAAAGCAGCAGATTGTGATCTTTGTACTTGCTGTGCTGCTTTTAGCCTCAAGTCAAGAAAGAGCCACCAGGAACATGTACAGCAAGTCCATCTAGCCAAATGCTATCAGGATCAATCAGCCGATCGATCAGATTTTATTTGTGTAGCAGCTTTCATGCAGGTTAGTGCAGCTCAGAGCTTTTTCTCCTTCAGCTGAGCTCCAGGACCTGAGAGGATGGTTGGACAGTTCTGCTGCGTCACGCCTTGTTTTGAACCACGTGTTTCTCCACCCTCTGCTCTACAGGTATCGTCCGTACGGAGCTGTCCAGACACGTCAGCCTGTGGCAGAAGATCTTCATCGAGCCCGTGGCCCAGCTGCTGTTTCTGGACCCGGAGGCCGGAGCTCAGACTACGCTGCACTGTGCCCTGCAGGAGGGAATCGAACTCCTGAGCGGACGTTACTTCTCCTGCTGCGCCGCACAGGAAGTGTGTGCCAGGGCCCGGGATGACGCCGTGGCCCGGAAACTGTGGGAGGTCAGCGAGAGGCTCTGTGGTCTCTCTTAAGGTGGATTGAACATGAAGGACTCGAGGATTTCTCTCTACCTTAAATGGATGATTAAATCCACGGCCTGTGAACTCTCCCTTTGTGTTGTGTAGCATCTTTTACTGAAAGTAGAGTTGGATCTCTGCTGCCACCTAATGGCTGATGTCTGAAGCACCAAGGCTTCAGACATGGAACACAGCAGCGTGTTAGTGGAGAAGACAAAGTTCAGGCTCACAAACTCCTGCTGAACACTCACATATCAGCACACACTCAGGCCAAACCTCCTGTTTCTCCAGCAGCAGGAACACGTGATGCTGTTCTGTCTGTGTTTCCTTCATTTACACAGTGGTGGCGCTGTCGCCTCACAGCAAGACCCAGCAGGTCACTCAGGGTCAGACTGAGCTCCTCGTTTGCAGCATTTCTTAACCTTTCCACACGGTTGAGGTTTGGCTGTGGAGCTTTTAGCAGTTTGCATGGACAGAAATGTTAATTTACCTTCACACTGTATTTGTGGGTGATTTCAGAGGCCTTCACCCCCGCTGTTCTCCAGAGGCTGTATTATCATTGTTTTCCACAGGGTAAGAAAAGGGCAGACGGCGCTTGGTTTATTGTGCTGCAGGGCTGAAGACTTTATCTGACGACCGTGTGAACAGCTGATCCTGACACAGTCACATCTTCAGTCAGGTTAACTGACAGATCAGAGAGCAGCTTTGTGTTCAGGTAGCAGCCGAACCTCACTGCTGGAAAAGCTCTTCTGATCTGAACGGCGGAGACGCCCTCCGCCTCCACCGCAGACTCCACCGCAGACTCCACCGGGAATTCACCGACGTCTGTCGACGTGCTGCTGTTTGAACTCACTGTTCACAAAACGAGAGAAGTCAAAGCGGATTGTTGCCACGTCAGCAGACACCTTCACCACCGAGTCAAGACTCTGTTTGGTTTCTACTGTCGAGATGAAGCTGCAAGGAAGCACCGACAGCTGAACACAATTAGAGGACGACGAGCGTCAGCTGTCTCCTCCCACCTGCTAATAACGAACTCACCTGGCTGTGGCGGGACACGCCTCCTGAGGAGCCTTAGAGCAAGAACATGTACAAAACACTTTCCTTTCATTATTTCCCCACAAAGCCAGAAACCAACAATCACTCTGATTTAATTATTGATTAGTCAATCAACATATTATAAGTCATGGTTTTAAGAAATTAGGTTTTCTGTTTTTTAGTTACTTGACACATGAAAGAATGGAGGACCTGTTAAAGTGAAGTTTCCACCCACGAAATATCTGCAGCTTTGTCCTCAGAGCTGCATGCAGCCAACACAAGACTACAAATTATATTTCCAATGATAATTTAATGGAGAAATACAAATCTGCTGTGGGGAACACAGGAAGGAGCCCAGTGCAGACTGACAGGCAGACTGATGACTGACCAGACACACTGTGTGTGTGTGTGTGTGTGTGTGTGTGCATAACATCATGACAGAACACTTTTCAAAGTTACTTTCAGAGTGTATTTATTAATATAATAATAATAATAATGATAATCAGAATGCAGTGTAACCTTCAGTCAGTCCAACTGATCTGAGAATCTATTGCAGAGAATAATCACAGTTATAAAAATATCTTCACACGTCCACAGAGTCGAGTTGCCCCTCTCTCTCTCAAAAATCCAAATAAAAACAACACAGAGATCCAGAGTCGACACCTGCAGCTTCGACCAGCTGAGACAACTTTATCACACTGATGGAATAACAAATTACCAACTGTGGTCTTACAAAACAAAATTCTATCACATGATATTAAAGCGACGACAGTGAGTTTTCCTCCTCTACATGTTGCAGCTTCAGTGACTCAACTGTTCTAAACAATCTGTCAAATCAAAGCCTTTTATCAACGTTTGCCCAAAATTGGATTTTTCCATTTTCTTCCAATGTTTTAATGTTTTGCTTTTTTAAAAAAAAAAAAATATTTTTTCTGTTTTATCCTCTTTATTTTTTTATGCTGTTTTGTTGTTGTTTATATAAAATTGTGGTGCTAATTTGTTTTCATTTCCAATGTGAAGCACTTTGCAGCATTTTGACAAGTTGCTACACGAAAAGGTTTAATAGTCTAAATATTATTATTGTATTTAATGTAAACCTAAATAGAAAAAGTTTACAAAATATTTTATAGGAGCCAAAATGACTAAATTAAGAATGAGTCAAAAGTGATTTTCTGGACAGACAATTCACAGCAGAGTCCAAAACTCTGTCCCCATTTATCCTATTGGCCTAAATACAGGGACCCTGAGCCTGATTATAAGACAACCCTTCCTTTACCAACATCCAGTTTTGAGGACGGGAAACACTTTGACACTCATCCTGTTAGGAAAGTTTCCCTGAGATGTCATTAATCCAAGGAGAAGAGAGTCCTCGTTACTGAAGCCTTTTCTCTCATAGAGGTGAAAACGCACTAAAACCCACATCAGTGTCTCTGGTCTCTCAGTCAGACTCTCACTCTCTCATCAGAGCCATTTTCTCTCACAGTCAGTCTTTTTCAGCTCTTCATTGGTCACAGCTGTGATTCTTGGCCGTTGGACCGACTCTTCTGCAGTAAAGACGTCAAGAGATGTTAAGAACTCGTTTTCACTCGTCAGGAATTTATTTCGTCTGTGGCAGCGACACACGGTACACAATCTGTGTTACACTGGTGCTCTCTCCATTCAAAAAGAATATCTGATTTTATGAACAAGTGATTATCTAAGTCCTTGAATATAAAAAAATATTGTCTTATACTCAGGCCAATAAGGTCCTATAGCAGAAAGTGTTCTTACTTTTCTGCCCTTTTATTTGAGCGTCCAGATTCTTGGGGAGAAATTTGCCTTCCCTGACCCACGAGCCTCTGCACCGATGAACCAAAACATGATCATGTGAATACCTGAATACCTCATAATAAGTCACATGACAAAGGATCTGCTGCTAATGTCCTGGTGCGAGATACCACAGGGCACCTTCAGAGGAGTCCAGGCCCATGGAGGAACATCAGCACATTAGGTAGGTGGTCATAATGTTGTGACAGACTGTATTATTTATATTCTTAAGATAAATTAGTATCTTCAGACCTTTAAAAACTGAAAACCTTGATGTGATATTAGTTTGTTGGCATGAAACAGAACTACAGCTCTCAGCCGCCTGTCGAGCTGTTTTGTTGTGATCCACAGTTTTGGTCACTCATTTGTTCTGAGATAAGAAAAAAACAAAAACATTAAATGTAATTAGTAAAAATAAAAATACTCATTTTAAATCAAAATCATGAGACAGCAGGTAAAGAACAAACATTTCAATTCTCATCATTCTGACTTAACTTCATCTTAGTAAATGTAAATTTTGATGTTGGGGATTTTTATCATCTGTAGTGTTTTCATATGATTTTCTCTTCTTTCCCAGGCTTTAACGAGCAGGGAGACGGAGGAATCTTTATGTAACCACTGCACCGTTTGAATTTTGTCTCTACACAAAACATTTGCATGAATAAATAAATAAATAGATAAACCTCCTGGTGTTTATCAGAGGAGACCAATCATCTGCAGTGATTCCAGAGTTAATGTAATAATAATGCAGTGGAGGATAAACTGATACCCACAGGAGTTTAATAAAAACCAGATTATCAGCAGAGCGAGCTGCAGTGGAAAAACATTCTGAGAAAATAAAAGTGTCGCCACAGGGAGAAAAAGAAATCAACAAAACATTAAGAAGAAATGATATTTATCTGAGGGAACGGTTTATCTAATGGATCCTCTGCTGAACGACTTCTCAACACTTTAATAACAGTGTGTGTAACAGTGGCTGCTAAGATGCAAATCAGGCTTTTAATGTGATGCTTATCATGACTGTGTAGTGAGAAACCATCACTGCAGTCTCTAAATATATTTTCAAGTTAAAAGAATTTCTTCACATTTTGTGAAACCACGTGAATAAAAACGTCGGTTACATGTTTTTTCTATGACAGCATGTGTACGAGGTCAAAATTATAATTTTCAAGTTAAAAATATGTGACAGAAAATCGAAAGTAGGATCCTTCAAATCTTAAGACATTAAACCAAATTAACGAGATTAAGAGGATAAAATTTGTACTTTTTAAGTCAGAAATATGAGAGTGACTCAAACTTCAAGCAAAATTATTAAAAAAAAAAAAAAAAAGATTCTGATTTCAAGTCAAAATTAGCAGGTTAAATTTTGGGGTTTTTAATTCATGACTTCTTCAGTCAAAATTCAGAGATCATTGCTTTAGTTTCCCACAGATTTGATTTACAAAGAGTATTTTTATCGCCCTAACTTTTTATGGATGTCCTTCTTTTCCTGACAGAAATGAACTTCAGTGTAGTAAGTGTGTGTACAGGTGGATTGTTAATGTGTCAACTGTTTAACTAAAGTCATTTTTGTCTTTGTGCTTTTCTTAAAATGGATTCTCACAGAGTTGTTTTGATTTAGAAAGAAATGTTTTATCAGCAATTTTTCTTTTAAATTTTCCTTTTGCGTTTCTCCACAAATCTTTTGAACAAAAAAATAACGTATATATGAAAGAAACAATAAATAATACACAGAAACCTGAAGTCCCAGCATCCCACCCTCATTAATTCTAACACAATAACAGATGCATAAAGATGAAAAGTGCAAATATTTCTTCATATCATAGGAACAATACAAGACTGACTTTACATTTTTCTTCCTTTGATTTTCCAAAAGCTCCAGCTGTTGTAGTTTAAGATAACTGATGGTCTCAGGTAACATGAATGTCTCTGCCACCGTTTCAAAATTCTTATTTGGAAATACTAAAATAGTTCTGAGACACCAAATGCTCGAATCCCATTGGCTTAGGGCTGAAAACAGTCTAACAGAAAGTTCTTTTATTCTGAAATATCCAGTCACAGTTCCTCAGATTAGGATTGCATCTTTAAATTGTTAATTAAATCAGTGAACTTCCTGTCTGTAATCAGTCTGTTTCTTGTCCATGGCTTCTTTGTCGTGACGTCGTCTTCATCCCAGAATCCTCTTGTCATCGTTGACATTTTCATCTCAAAAAAAGAAAACAAACAAATGGATTCTCTGTTTCTTCGTTGTGTTTTCTCCCGTCGCTGAGACAGAAAAAACGACGTCCGACTCTTTGTCGGACGTGTTTGTTTCTGATGCCGGCCCTCGGCCCTCGGCCCTCGGCCCTCGGCCCGGCGGTCTTTCCCTCTGTGAGTCTGAAGGCACTTGATATCATGGCAGAGGGTAAAATTCCCTTGGTCCACCGCAGACAGACAGACTGATGTCAAAATTTTTTTTTTTTTTTAAACACTGCTCTGTGGATCGGCCCGCAGTATTAAGTTACCTTCCCCCATGGTACAGTACTGTTGATCTGTGTGGAGAGGGAGTTCAGAGGGGGGAGGGTAAGAGGGTTTATGAGAGGTGATGGAGGGGAAGAAGGGGGAAGTTCACTCAGGACAGTTCACATTCAAGCTGTTATTTCCTGTTAAACACTCCACCAAGTCTCCAAGTCACCAATCAGAGGACGACAGGTGGTCAGTGAGCTGCTCAGCTGTGAAAACAAACAGATAAAAACATCAAGTAGCTTACGAAGACAGAATGATCTTATCTGTTTAATGTGACTGTTTAAAGATATAAAGGCTCAGAACTTTGTTTTTAAATCTGAGAATCTCAAACTGGGAGGTGTTGCTGCTGCCCTCTGATTGGTGGATTTTTCCCTGGTGACAGCTCGAAGCTTTAAATGTCTGGGGTCATGGCGTCACATAGGGGGTGGGTGGGGGGCCTGTCACCTATGCTGGCCAATTAGAACCAGGCTCAGTGTGATGCACAGCTGCCATATATGGGACGAAGAGGGCGGGGCAAGAGACCTTAGATCTGAATGAGAGAGAGAGAGAGAGAGAGAGAGAGAGAGAGAGAGAGAGAGAGAGAGAGAGAGAGAGAGAGAGAGAGAGCAGTAGGTTTAATGAGTCAGGAGAAAACACTGCAACATAAAGTTAAAACTTCAACCATTTTAAATAAAGTTTCATTAAAATGGAAAGAGGGAAAACTCCAGTCGAAGAGCTGCAACACCATGTCTGTGGTCAGCATTTCATCCAGCAGGTGGAACGGTCACAGTACAGGTGAACGGTCACAGTGCAGGTGAACGGTCACAGTACAGGTGAACGGTCACAGTACAGGTGAACGGTCACAGTGCAGGTGAACGGTCACAGTACAGGTGAACAGTCACAGTACAGGTGTACTCACTGTTGGGTGGAGGGTCTTTACATTCACCCTCCTCGATTGTTACATCATCGATGGCGATATCTCCCTCGATGCCGGCGCCTCGGACTCCTTCCATCACCACCTGCCAGACAAACACAGTGTACAGGCAGCTGGATGACGGCAAACTGTCCTGAGAAACTTTCACAGAAATGTAAAATGATTCAAACACAGTTTCCTGTTGCTGCTTCACAATAAAAGTCAGTTAGTGTTTCAATGGGAAGCAGCAGCAGGTCGTTTTGGCTCTCTGTCGCCATGGGTGTGGTTTGTACCTGGAAGGCTGTGGTTGGGTGGATGTTGACCTTGGCTTGTCTCCAACGGTCTCCTTGGTTACCGGTCAGACTCCAGACTGAGGTGTCCGTCACCATCTGACCTTTCTGACGCAGGAAGACATTCAGAGCTCCTACAGGACACGGAACAAGAGACGGGTGTTTAAAATGATCAGAGCTCACTGTCCTCCGCCCTGACCTCCGCCCTGACCTCCGCCCTGACCTCCGCCCTGACCTCCGCCCTGACCTCCGCCATGTTGCTGCAGTCTCACCTATGTGTTTCCCGTACATGTGATAGAAGAAAGCGAAGCAGTAGGTGGGGTTGTTGCTGACGGCAGAGGAGGAGGAGGAGGTCTTGGAGTTCATGTTGAAGGTTGGAGACAGCAGACGAGCTTTATCTCCTTCCAGCCTCGGCCTCGATGTCTCGATGTACATGTAGAAACCTGAGACCACAACGAGTTAACAGGCAGCTTCATATTCATTTTCTTTAAACACCCTCAGGTGAGCGTCTGGCGTGTGTTGGCGTGTGTGCGCGTGTACGTGCGTGTGCGTGCGCGCATGTGTGCGTGTGTGTGTGCGCGTGTGTGTGTGTGTGTGCGCGTGTGTGTGCGCGTGTGTGTGCGCGTGTGTGTGCGCGTGTGTGTGTGTGTGTACCCTGTTTGGAGCCCGTGTGGTCCGAGCTCGGTCCGGTGTTTGGGGTGTACTTGGTGTCTCGGGTGGCGGCGCTGTGACGCGTCCAGTCGAACTCGTCAGTTTTGTCCTGAGTGAACAAACACAACGCCTCGTCCTCGAAACCACACTGGAACTCCTCTGAACACACACACACAAAGACATACACAAAAGAACACAGATCACAGCAGATCACAGCAGATCACAGCTGATCACAGCTGATCACAGCTGATCACAGCTGATCACAGCTGATCACAGCTGATCACAGCTGATCACAGCTGATCACAGAGCAGTGGCTGCATTACTGTGGTTCAGAACAGTGGAAACTGTGTGTTTGTATTTTTAAACCGTTGTAAATGAACCTGTGTGGTTTGTCTCGTGCGCCTGTTTTCCCTATTTGTGTGTGTGTTTGTCTTGCCAGAGCGTGGGGACGTTACCTCCTCCCGCCACACTACCTGCTCACCTGTCACTCACTCAGCTGAGGTCAGTGTGTGTGTGTGCGTGTGGGTGGAGACAGGTACTCACTCAGATGTGGGTTAACAGGAGCTGTGAAGGGACAAAAGAAAATAACTCAGGTCAACCACAATGGGGAAAAAGGCAGCTCTCCACAGAAGCAAACATTCACCAGGTCGCTGAAGAGAACCAGAAGAGTGAAGCAAAGTACACACACACACACACACACAGACACACAGACACACACAGACACAGACACAGACACACACACAGACACACACACAGACACACACACACACACACACACACACACACACACACACACACACACACACACAGACACACACACGTGTCAGATTGATGGTTAAAATGAATTAAAGTGGTAGAAAATGGATGAAGGTGATGGAATGGAAGGAAAGCAGTGTCGTCCTCGCTCCACACAGATGTTTTCCTGTCTGCACAGGAAGTGACGTGTTGATCATATGCTTCATTTATTCACGAAGTCCACTTCACGTTGGAAAATAAAGGCTCCGATGTAAACACAACATACCGCTGTGGGCTCACTGCTCCTTCTGTTAAAGAGGCTGAACTCACTTTTTATCCATCCATCTAAACAACTATACAGATTTCAGGTGGCGACCCGCAGAGGGTCATGTGACCCAGCAGAGCTCTGTCAGGTGGAGGTGTTTACCTTCACCTTTTAGTTCATCCTTTCTGCTGCAGTATGAAGCGCTCCACACCGGAGATGATGGTGTGCAATGGTCCATATACGTCCCCTGAATAAACTCTGTGTATTTACTGTCCCATCACTAACCAAGATAGTGCTAACTCACAGGAAACAAAGGAACTGTGCTGCTGTCAACCACAGTGTAACGAGCAAATTTCTGTTTGTGAATTTATAGTATTTTTGATGTATGTTAATAATATCAGGAGATGAAAAGTCATACCACTGTACGTGATGATGCGTTCGGTGGCGTCTCCCTCCCCGTAGCGGGTGATGGGTGTGAGGCGGACCAGGTAGGACTCAGGTTTGATGAGCTCTGTCAGGTTGTAGGTCAACAGCTCCCCCTTCTGGATGGTTCCCTCCATGGGAATCTCCTGCTCCCACCAGCGAGACTGACCCATCTGAAACACAAACGAAGACTTCTGTTACTGATGAAGACGCTGCACTGAATTACACACTGTTAATCACAAGAAGCACCTGCTCAGGTGAACCTCACACACAGACCATGGATCATGGAGCACGGAGTCCATGACGGGACACCACAGAGGAAGCTGCTGCACCTGAAGCACAGCACAGCTGGTCGCTCTGCGTGGCCACATTTTTCTTTCCGCTCTCACGGACAGCTGTGGGACGGCAGCCTGGCTGAAGCAGGTCCGTGTTCAGTGACCGTGTTAACAGTCAGCATGTCCCGGGCAGTGCGGTGTGTTATGGCAGCCGTTACCTCCCGGTGTGTTCGGCTGGTAAAACATGCTGGAACTGTCTGTTTGCTGCTTCGGGCCTGAGCATCAGTTTCTTCTCACCGGAACTTCTTCATCACGCAAACACCTGCGGTGATTTTTCAGGTGTCGGTATAAACTGCTCGTGTTTCCGCTGGATGTTGCAGCTTCAGCGCGACAGGTTTCGCACAGTACCTGTTTCTGCTGCACGTCTGCGGCCTCAGAGCCGAAACAGTCCCAAATGAGCGACGAGCTGTTTTTACTGGGGATTAAACGCCGTCATCCGCTTCTGCTCCAGCTGAAGCCGTTTGACTAATGAAGCAGCAGGTGGAGCGCGTGATGCTGATTGCGTTAGCCTGACCTGTGCACGCGCAGCACGCCGCTTCTGATCGGTGAGCTCGGCAGGTAGGGAGAGGTACAGGTGCTGGATGAGGAGCGTTCCCCTGCTGCTGTTCTGACATTGTGTATGTGATGAACTGAAAGTTGAAACTTTGCACATTTAATTCTGACCTCTTCCCTGAAGCAGTGCTTTGGTCACATCAGTAAAAAAGAAAAACAAACACGAGTTCATCCAGACTAACAACACACACTCACTCACTGTGTACTCCTCCTTCTCCCAATCACTCACATTCCCTCTCTCTCTCTCTCTCTCTACACTCAGTTCATTTAACACTCCAGTAAACTCTTCCTCCTCCTCCTCCTGTCTCTTCACTCTCCTGTGAACTCACTCTCTTTCTTCCGTTTCCTCCAGTCTTTCTTTCATCATCTTCTCTTTCTTCTGTCTCTCTTTTTCTGTCTTCTTCCTCTCATCATTTTCTGTCTCATCAGCACTTCCTCCCTCCTCTCTCTCTGCAGCACAGTGGTCTATGTGAATGAAGACAGGTTGGTTGCCATAGAAACAAACATTTCTTCTCTTCCTCTTTATTCACTACACCTGATCAAAGCTATTATTTCAATTAGCTCAATGTACACGTTTATTAAAAACATACCCTGCCGAGCTTTAAGCATCAACACCCACAAAGTCACGAGTGTTATCCCACCGGTTCGAGGTCAGCTGGGTCAGACCGGCTTGTTCCACAACAACTTACAACATATTCTTTTCCTTTTCATCTTTTCCTTTCTTTCTACAATTCATATTGATGCACTGAAACTTATTTATTTGATCTACAAAGGGATGACCCCAAACCCTTACCTTCAGATCTGATCAGTATTTATTTATCCTTTGACCCAGGAGCAGTGTTAGAATTCCTTGTTTAAAGAAAACCGGAACGTATTTACTGACAGCTCCCTGGAGAGTTTAACATCAAATATGTTGCACGAAAAGGCAGTGCAAGGGTTAAACAGGAAGGCTGTGTCCTATATCTGTCAGAGAGAGAGAGGATTACCTCCAGCTACTGCAATCTGGCCAGTGAGCATCACACACGCACGGGTTTGTTTTACATGCAAAGTGAGGACCCTCCCTGAAATAATACATTTCCTTATCAAACTTTAATCTGAACTTATTTCTAACTTTAACCCAAAAACCAAGTCTCGACCTTCAAACGCCCCTTTGAAGAGGAGAAGAACAAACCAAATGTCCTCACCGTGCAACAATATCCTGGTAAGGCCCTGGAACTACAAAAGGTCCTCATAATGATGGAAATAATGGAAGTACAAGAGAGCTCTCACTGTCTGAATGCATCGAATGTTTCAAACACACCACCGCTGCAGTACATTAGCATGCCATGTGACGTGTTACACGATGTCCCTGAAGCACGGAGAGGACGTGTGCAGTAACATCCAGCATTTCTGGAAACTGAATGAGTTAGTGATGAAAACATGACTCTGACTTTACTTTGTCTCTAGGTTATGTCTTCAGTATGAATATGTATGTTCATGCTACTAAAGTTAGCATCTTCTTAGTGATGACAACCAGCCCAATGAACCTCCTCAAGAACCCAAACAGTACACCAGAGTTGTTAGTTTAGCTGATTGACAGAAAATTAAGTGGCAACCATGTGATAAATGATGAAGACAAAAACTGGCACCAGCTTCTTAAATTTAAAAACTTCATTTTCTATGATAGTAAACTCAACATCTTTATGTTTTTCGCTGTTGATCAGAAAAAAAAACACATCTGAATAAGCTCTGGGGAGTGATGACGAGCATTTCGCATTTTATTGCTGTCAAGTCAGTTTTACTCACATGGCACCAGATGATAACAGAAGTTATCTCAGGGCTTTTCATGCAGAGCAGGTCCAGCCTCGATGGCAGCATGTTCTACAGTATGCTACAGGTTTCACGTCAGGAGCTTTTTCTGCATTGTATAAGCTGCGTGTAGGACGTGATCATATTTCATTAAACAGTAACACAGTTTTACTGCCTATAAAAAGGCACAGAGTTTCTCTGATGGGTTTGATCTGAATATTTTTCCTGGCTCATAAACTCCCTGCACCACTTTTACTGCCTTCATTAAAGTTTCTCAGCTGTAAAAAAACATCATCTTGTTTTATATTTTATGTTTTTAACTTCACTGCACTTTGTAACTTTGTTTTGAAAGGCGCTATGTAAATTAAGTTATAATTATCATTATTAGCACTGTTATTATCTGCTGTTGATGGAAATGTGTACATCTAGTGGCCATTTTGGATTAAAAGAAGTTCAGCAAAGAAAAGTCTGTGCTCTTCTACACTTTTCTTCTTGTAACCAAACCATCATTCAGGACATTCTGACTTCCCTTCTTTGTCTCCCAGCTCTCAGCTCACCGGTCCCCACTGGAGTTGTTATGTACTGACCTGTCTGATGCCAAGTCTGTAGGCCAGGATCCGGTCCACAGCATTGGGCTCCATCTGAGTCCACTGCAGCTTGAAGCCGTACACTCGGGGTCGGTTCTGCCACAGAGCGCTGTAGGTGTCGTAGTAAAACTCTGGAGGGTAGGCCTTTCCTGAGGAGACACAGGGGTCAGAGGTCACACAGAGCTGGATCCAGGTTCATTTAACAACAGGCATCAAGACTCTTTCATGTGTTGAACCCTTTACAGTTGTTTTTGGACTGCTTTGATTTATTAAGTTCTGTTAGTAGTTCCTGTTTCGTAAAGTCAAGCTATTCTTTTTGTCTCTTCAGTTTTGGTTGTGTATTTCTGGTTTTATTTTGAAGGCTTGTCCCTTGTGTATCTTGTCTTAGTCTACTTCCTGTCATTGTCTAGTTTCCCTCCTTCTGTGATTGTCTGCCCCGCCCTAACTGGTTTCACCTGTTACCTGGTGTATATAGGTCTTGTTGTTCCCCTGAGTCTGTATCTGTGCTGCCTTTGTTCCTTCCTGTGGACTTCCTGTTTCCCTGCCATGTCCTCCCTCTGGTTCAGTTTCGTTCCTGTTTGAGTTTTGTTCTGTGGCCCTGGACTCTTCCAGTGATTTAGAGTTTAATAAAAAGACTTTTAGTTCACTCGTCTGTCTGACCTGTGGTTTCTCTCCCCTTGTGCTGCTGGCTGCCTGCCGTGACACACTCAGACAAATCATGTTTGATTGGTATTAGTATATGAAACATGCGACCATAAAGCAACTTCTGTGCCTGTCCGAGCTATAGCAAGGCTGTTCTCACATAAAAACATTTTAAGATACAAAACATGTTTTTAAGTCTCACTGCGAAGATTTAAACGTCGGTTTTCATGTTTGCCGGCTTCAAAGAGGGAGAAGAAGAAATGATGACAAAGTAAAAAGAAGAGTCAGAGTGTGTTAATCTGTGAAGCAGAAGGATTATAAAACTCAACTTAATACAACAGTAAACTGTGTGTGTGTGTGTGTGTTCACAGCACACGTCTGTACCAGCATGTTTGTATGTTTGCCTGTCAGTTCACACACACACACACACACACACACACACACACACCACTGTCAGTGTGTTTCTGCTGATGTTCAGGCTGGAGGATTAAACCACTAAAGAAGAAGAGTCACCTGACTGGCTGAAGCCTCCAACATGAGCAACCTGATAACACAGAGCTGAGAGCTGATTGGCTGACTCAGCTCTTCATAATGTATGAATACACCAATCACACCAAGTGATCCAAATACAGTTCAAAGGGAAATGTACTTACTCCATGATATTTAACTGACAGCTATAATCACTGGTTAGGTGAATATTTAACAGTACACCCACCGACCAATCAGCAGCTCCACATCAGAATGTGCTTGGAAGCAGACTCCATATGCTTGGTTAACCAGTTTCAGCTGTGTGTGTGAAAACTGAGTCATGTTGAGGTTTTGTCTCACAAAGTCACTTTCTGTTCTGTCAGTTTTATTCTGAAACCCTGCTGTCGTCTCATTGGCTGCCGCGGGCTGAGCGAGGTTTAAAATGCCACCGGCGTGTTCACACCTGATTAACAACACAAACCTCACCTCAGCAGCGACAAGCCCGACATAATCGCCGTCACTTTCCATCAGGTCTCCGTCCTCAGCTTACAACTTCCCCTCTTTAAACACTTTGTGCTGCTGCCTGCAGAATGTGCTGCTGCTTGGTGGCCAGCCCCGATAAGAGGCTTAACGCAGCTGCTGGTTTTACAGGGAGAGTCTCGCAGCGCTGACAGGGCGTCTCTGTGGGGGAGCTTTCATCAGGAGAGGACGGAGATACAGCCGCCACTTCCCATGTGACGTCTGCTGCTCGCGGAGCCGTTCTCTGAAACTCGGCTCAGTCCGATGATTCAGCGACGGCCCCACATTTACATTTCAAATTAAAACTGTGTGTGTGTGTGTACATAGTGTACACTCATATAGAGAACGTACACTCGACTCGACAGCGGCTGATGCTGGCTCTGATAGATCCTCTTCTTTCACTGCCTGTTAGTATTTTGCATTTTGTTCTAAATACTTTTCTTTTTTCCAGATTTTTTGTTTCTGCTGCTGTTACGACACAGCATAACCATGACAACAGATCACTGAGTGAACACGAGTATCAACAATGTGCAGCAAAAATAAAAGATAAAGCTTTATTTATCACACGGAGGTGAAAAGTAAAAACCTGGATGTGTATTATCTCTGAGCCTTGAAGACCTCAGCTGTAAATTCAGCAACAGAGAGGAGGCAGCCCGCTACTGAAGGCAGGAAGTCGTCTAATCTTACCAGAGAGTAAAGTGTTTGTCAGAGAGCAGATGTGAGAGAGGATGAGAAGGTTTCCTGAAGCTCTGCACATTATTTATAAAGCTTCAAACTCCCCTGAGGAAACTCTCCATGATTCTCTGCTCTGTCTGCCAGCGCACAAGATTTAAAGAGGAGATAAACTCTAATTACCCATCGTGTTCTCATCCTCGACATGTTCCCATCAGACCTCAGGCCTGTTAACAAAACCTCATCAGCAGCTGCACGACGGGATCAGACTGGGATTAACTGGGAAACTGGTACTAGGAGGCTGTTCTCCCAGTAACAGGAATAAAGGTGGAGCTGGTTTTAAGTTTGTCAAGTTGTGTCTCAGGTCTGTCGAGCGAAGCCTCAAGTCTGTTAGGAAGTAAAATAAAGTAAAAGTCAAATAGAGTAAAATCTATCATCTCATCATTTAAGACCTAAGTCCTGGTCTAGTTGCCTGGACACTGGAGACAGGTCCAGATCAGAGAATCTGTGTGGGTCCGTACGAGCAGACGCCCCGCCCCTCTGCGTGCACACACCTCCCCAAACATTAATGATCATCGCTGATCAAATACACCGACACACAAACAAACCCAACCTGCACGCAGCCTCAGGTCAAAAGCAAAGACCCATCATGCCCCACCCAAGCAGACTCACCTGTGACCAGGAAGGTGCAGCGCCCCGCCCCGGCCTCGTTGGTGATGTCACAGGTGTACTCGCCGTAGCCCTCTCGGTTGAGAGCTCGTACGTGGTAGCTGGTGTCGTCTTTCTGGTCGCTGAACTGTCCGACAGTGAGGAGGCGGGAGCCCAGCTTCCACTCGTATCGCAGGAGGCGAGCCGGGTGAGCTCGCAGCAGGCGGCAGGTGAGGCTGAACGCTCGGCCAAGAGCCTGACGGATCTCAGTATACACTGGCTCCACGGTGGGAGGGACTGTTGGACAGAGAGAGACAGAAAACATGGGACAATATCAAGATAATTCTGAAATAACTCAACTTACCTAAAAACACGATGCAGCCACTGAGAAGAGGTTTGAATTCAGCTCAGGTTACTGAGAACAGCATCCTGTTACTGTTTGAATCAGCAGAAACCTCCAAAGGAATCAATAAGGTTTAATCTGATCTGATCATTGGATCTGCAGCTGATCTTGGCTCCGTGTTCTTTCTGCTTCCTGAGGTTTGGGGTTTATTGGGGAGATTTCAGGCCTTCTGGGAAATTATCTGCTGGTTTTTACAACACACATTTATCTTTAGCATCACGTGTTCCCTCTAACCTGAGCCCAGCTCTCACTACAGCGGTTCAGAGCTGAAACAGGTCCTGCACCTAAGATCTGAATCACTGTATTAAACTGATAAAACTAATAAATCTGACTGAATGAGACAAAATTTAAAGTCACTGCTGCTGCATTTCATTTCCTGCTCTCTCACTTCACTCGGCTCCAGAATAACCTTAAACCTCTTAAGTATCTGAAATATTATAAAGTCAGACAGGCGTTAACCTCTATCCTGCAGTGCTCTGCTAAAGGGCACAAAGGCAGAGTCTGATCTGTCTGTCTAAATCCCTCCAGCAAAACTCTCTCAGAGGATTTCAGCCACGTTACAGGTGTCACTTCACAGATTAACGTCCTGCTGTCAAACACAGATCAACAGACAAAACGGCAGCAGCTGCAGCGACCGTCCTCTGACGTCTCAGCAGCAGAGCGAGGAATCATCTGAATCCTCACTGATAGAGAGTACGAGCGCTGCCTGGCTCCGGGGACGAGGCAGTGCTCAGCCCCACACGATTCATTCAGGCTGAGAGATCAGAGCAAAACAAGTTTAAAGGGAGTCTGAAGACTCGTTATAACAAAATTCCATCACAGGAAATTTTTGCATTTGTGTAACATGAATAACTTTCATGGCTTTTTAAAGCTTAACCAGCTTCCTCTGCTTTGCTGCCACATCCAGGGAAACGACTCTCCACAGTCTGCAGCCACTTTATCGACATGATGTTCTGATCCTCGTTTTACTGACTGACGTTTTAATGAGTGAAACTTTGTCTTAATGCAAGAGTGAGAACATATTTATCCCTTAAAAAAACCCACACACACACACACAAGCAGAGGTTACAGAGATAAAAGTCTGCGGTTCATCTCAGCTGAAGGTCCTGAAAAGTTCCTCCTGGTCCAGCGCCATCTAAAGGTCAGCCAGATGCCTCTTCCCCGCGGCAACCGTCAGCCGAGCTCTGATTGGCCAAAGAAGACTTCCGACCTTCTATTTAATTCCCACGATGCACTACAGGACCTGGTGCTCGAGCTGGTTCATGATCTCTGAAAAGTCTTGCAGTAAAATGTTCTCTTCCAAGAATGAACAGGAGCAGAGAGGAGGAACAGTCCCTGCTGGTCTCCACTCCACACGGGTCCACTGTTACAGGTTCACTCTCCGGAACCCAAACGTGTGTCAGTGATCCAACAGATGGTTTGAAGAGAAACGAGTTACTGAACTGCTGCTGAGAGCATTTACTCACCTAATACACACTCTCTCTCTCTCTCTCTCTCTCTCTATATGTGTGTGTGTGTGTGTGTGTGTGTGTGTGTGTGTGTGTGTGTGTGTATATATATATATATATATCTCATATATCTCTCATCTGTCTCGATCCATATTCTCTAAATAAAAAAAAGTCAATATTGTCAATATTAATGTTACTTCACTAGGCTGCAGCCTTCTGTCTCATCAGTTTGAGACACTTATTTTGAAAAGGCTTCATCTTCATCAGCTTCATCATCCTCGTTTGTTCCTCAAGCCATCGAACAAACGAACACATGTAAAGAAAGAATCAGTGAAGGACGAGTGTTGAGTTAAAGCCAAACTCAGACACATTGATCATCTGTCAGCAGCTGATCTCAGACCAGGTGAACTGATTAGGACACGACTCTGCGACAGGAGCAAACCATCCGTTTGTTTCCGTGGGGTTAGTGATGAAGAGTGATGAAGTTCACTGAGCCTTCCACCTCTGAATGCCTGCTCTCCATCTCCACCCTCTTTGTATCAGTGATGCATGTCTGGGTTTTCACAGCTTTTCTGACTGAATCTTATTCTTCTCCCATCTTCTCCCATCATCTCACAGACCTGTTTCCAAAGTGTCCTGACAACAAGCACGTCTTCTTTTTAGCTACAATCACATCAGACATGTTAGAAAACTCACATGGCGCCTGGTGCGGCTCAGGACGTGGCCCGGATCCGTGTATTTGAGTCCAGCTTTGTGCCGGCTCGAGGGTCCCAGCGGTCTGCACTGGCCCTTATGGAGATGTAAGTTTGTGAGTCGTCCGTTTGATTATTTATTTACTTCCTGTTAGTTAATTCAATAACTGCTCGATGTTGGTTCTTCATCTTCTTTTTTCTCGTTTTATTTGTATTGTGAAGACTCTTCTGTCAGTGTGTCCTCCCCCTGTGTTCTAACATTTCACTCATGTCTGATCATTTACCTTTTGTTATGTAAACGATGAACATAATGTTCGATGTTTGTCTCAGTAAACATTATTCTTTTATCATTTCATTGGTCAGTGTTGGATGTTTTCAGTTTCTCTCTCTGAACTCTGAGTCCTCAAACCGCTCGGCTGAAGATTTCCTGCCAGTTTCCACATCGATTCTCCAGAGAATCAGAACGAGTCGAGCTGCAGAGGAGATTCACTCTGACAGCCTTTTAGTGCAGCAGGAAGCCAGGAGCTGTGTGTGTGTTTCTGTGTGTGTGTGTGTGTGTGAGTGTGCAGCTTCCTGTCACATCCATGATTGTATTTTGTGCGACGTGGTACCCTGCAGGTTAGACGGAGCGTGACTGGAAGGTCATGGATTCGATTCCCATCTACAGGCAGACAGGCAGACAGACAGACAGACAGACAGGCAGACAGGCAGGCAGGCAGGCAGACAGACAGGCAGACAGACAGGCAGGCAGACAGCTGGTGTCCGTCACCGGCTGCCTGCGTGCCCTTGAGCAGAGGCGTTGAACCAGCCGTCCACCTGCTGTGACAGAACTGCTGGTGTGCGTTTCCACAGATTTGGTGTTTTCATCAGACAGATCTGCTGCTGTCGGCTCTGATGGATGTGATGCACTTTGATTGGATGATGTGACATCTGCAGGGCTCAGGAGTCAACGCCGCAGTGCACTCTGGGTATTTCGGGGGCTGAAGCCGCACAGTTGTCGGCTGCGGGTGTTTGTTTACATCTGCAGCAGATGTTCCGTTTGGTTTCGGCTGAAAAGAGATTCCTGACTGAAAAATGTGCAGTGGAGGATGAAAAGAGGAGGAAGATGTTCAGACCGGAGGACGTGATGCTGAGCTGGGTTATCCTTGTTTCCATGACAGCAGGAGGCGTCAGGAACTTCCTGGACTATCCCTCCTGGACTGGACCATTTTCAGCTTTACCTGGTTAGAAAACCCGGAACCACTGGAACCACTGGAACCAGGCTTTCAGCCTCTCTCTGTCCAGTGTGTGCAGTTGCACTGATGTAGCATAACAGACTCACACACACACAGTTTTTAATATAATTTCCTGCAGTTGTGTGTGTGAACAATCTTAATTACTAACATGGATTAGCTGATTAATCCCACTCTTATAAGTGCTTTTGTGTGTGTGTGTGTGTTACCCACACTGCACCACCAGCTGGATCAGAGCCTCTCGCGGTTTCACGTTGAAGCCGTTGTACTGACTCGTCTGGCAGCGGTACGTCCCACTCATCTCTCTCGTCACGTTGTTGATCCTCAGGACGCCGTCGTAGCTCTCCGTCTGAGCCGAGCCGTCCGGCATCAGAGCCGCCGCCGCCGCTGCCGCCGCCGCCGCCCCGCTCTCCTCCACTCGAGACCACAGGATGATGGGTTTGGGTTTCCCTGAGACCAGACACTGCAGGTCCACTGTGTCGCCCTCCTGAGCGATGAGGTGAGAGCGCCCCCTGGGGACGGTCAGCTCCGGAGGAACTGCAGGGACAGAGACGGGTTACTACACTGTACAATGCACAGGTAAACAAGCTGTTCTTCTGTATTGGAGGAGGAGTTTGGAGGGGGGGGGTTACACACTCCATCCTCCCTCCCTCTTTCTCTCACACTCAGTGCGTCTCTCCTCCCGTCCGCTGAGGCCACAAACAAACTCTGCCGCTGCCAGCAGACGCTGTGTCCGTCTGAAGGACACGTCTCGTGCACCTTCACGTGTCCCAGTCAAAATGATTTTTAACCAGCTGCTGGAAACTGACGTCTGTGCTCAGACAGATTAATAAACTCCTCTGAGCCCTGATCATCCTGTCTCAAATAAAGACCTGGTTCTTCTTCAGTTCAGGTGAGTAAAAGCCCCTCCCACGGCGTGACTCACCTGTAGTGGATGAAATGTTGACGTCAATGCTGATCTCAGGGATTCCTCCATTCCTCAGCGACGCCACGCAGGTGTAGGTGCCGAAGTCGGTGAACTTGAGGTCGATGATGTCAAGGTTTGTGGTTCCCGGTGAGACGTCGGTGTCGGTGTGGGTGATGACCATCCGCTCGGAGCTACGCAGCGGCCGGCCGTTCTTCAGCCAGTTGAACTGCAGCTCCTCCGGCGGCGTGGCCTCCACCTGGCAGCTGATCTTCACCTCCCGGCCGATCTGGATGTTGTCGTCATTGTGGTACGGGTCGGGCGTGATCCAGAACCGACCTTTGCGAAGGCCTGCAAGAGACAAACGGAGCAGAGAAGACAAACTTTAGTCCCACGGCCAGATTTAACCAGTTCACCAGTTTTCTGCCGAGCGGCTCAGGCGTGTCGTACGACTTCATCTGAATGAATGAATCTCTAAACGGAACACGTCAGAGGCAGCGATTCCAGTGGTTACAGCTGCTGTGACGTCTGCATCAGTCAGTGTGTCGTCCCTGCAAACGCACAACAAACTGCAGTGGACAACTGCAACAGCTGCACACAGGCCAGAAGGTTGGAGTTCAAATGACAGATCTGTGTGTGTGTGTGTGTGTGTGTGTGTGTGTTGGGGGTATGTGTATATAAATAGCTTCAGCTCATGAGGCGAGCAGCTGATTGTCCTTGTTCATTAAGATTAAAGCAAAGAATGCCTCAGAACACGTGTGTGTATGTGTGTGTGTGTGTGTGTGTGTGTGTGTGTGTTTTCACTGCGTCAGTAAAAGGTCTATTGCATAACTAGAGGTGGATACAGTGACTCATATGAAAGTCACAGCACGCACACACTTCACTAGCTTGGCTCCAGTGTCACTGCACAGTTGTGCTGTGACAGTACTACAGTGGCACTGTAGTACTGTGGTGGTGTAGTATTGTGGTATTGTGGTACTGTGGTGGTGTGTTGAGGTGCATCATTTCTTCTCTCTGTTGACCTGAAGCAGGATTTTTCATGGTTTATTTTTTTTAACACTGCTCCATCCAACCAAACACACACACACACACACACACACACACACACACACACACACACACACACACACACACACACACACACACACACACACACACACACACACACACACACACACACACACACACACACACGCTTCCATCATGTCTGTGTCTGCTCTGCTGTAATAAATCCTGCTGTGTTTAAACATCTGGTTTTATACTGAACCAGCTGAGACGCATCATCACAACCTCACAGCGTGCTCACGAACTTCAGGTCGGACGCCGCAGGAAATGATTCCACACAGCAGAGAGGATGAGGATGAGGATGAGGATGATGAGGATGAGGATGATGAGGATGAGGAGGATGATGAGGATGAGGATGAGGATGAGGATGAGGATGATGAGGATGATGAGGATGAGGATGATGAGGATGTGATTTACGGAAACTGAAATAATCTGAGAGCGTAACGTCTCTGCACAGACTCAGATAAACGCTCTGTTTGCTGTGGACGTGTCAGATCTATTCTGGTTTATTCTGTACACTCAAAGCAACAAGTTATGACATCAGCGCGCCTCCTTACCTGCAGCGACTAAAGCCGACGACTCACCTGAACTCTACGCACCTTTCAACAGGTAGACACCACGAGAGCCAAAACTAAATCCCACAGGAACAAAAATCTCACATCTACCAAAAATAGCACAACTCCAGTCCGACACACGCCCACGCAGGAGAAGACAGTGTCATGAGGAGTGAAGGCAGAGCCGGCTGCTCAACTCACACAACGAGCTGACTGACAGAAAACACATTTTCATCAAGACCTGGTTTTAGGTTAAGTTTAGATTTGGGTTAAGTTTAAATGTCGCACCTCTGACCAGTATGGTCGTGGATTTCTTGGCAGGGTTTCCCACGTTGTTGGATGCTACACAGCTGTAAACGCCGCCATCATCCACAGTCACGACGGGGAAGGTCAGGGTGCCACCGCTGACGATGCTCCTCTTCGGGAGCTCCTCCCCTCCTGGCCTCACCCATGTCAGGGTAGGGGGAGGGTCTCCGCCTGACGCCACACACACCAGAGTGACCGTCTCCCCCGGATTCACCACCAGGGGGTCGTCCAGGAGCAGTTTAATGGAGGGAGGAGCTGAAGGGAGGATGGAGGGAGGAGGAGTTGCAAAAGGGAAGGATGAAAGTGGAGAGAAGAGGAGGAGAAAATGTTAAAAATCAGTTTTTATTAATAATCATTATTCAACTTAGCACTTAGAACAATTATTTATTCATCATTCTTCCCTCACAACTCAACTTTTTTGATCTGTGACGTCATCATTGAGAAGAAAATGAAAAGACTGATTAAACAAAAGAAACGCAACAATATTCCATCTGCACCGACTCCTTCAGGTGTTCTGTCTGTACATATTTGACCGATACTCTTCTGTCACTCAACTGATCGATGAACTTTGTATCTCTGCCACAAACAGTGATTTAGTTTCTCACAATTCCGTTGACATTTGAACGCACTGCTCTCTCTCGCTCTCTCTCTCTCTCTCTCTCTGGATGAAAATATGACTAATAATGGTTTTTATTACGTTATTCTATTGTAAAAATCTGACCGATGTTTAAAACTATGAATCTATGAATGAGGTGTTTTCTGTGCCAAAGATAAAAAGCTCATGCTGGATATGCGGCCGTCCTTCCTGCTGCAGTATAAAAGCTGCAGAGTGACTCGCTGCCTCCACCGGCTGCACGAGGAGCTTCAGAAAAGCAGCAAAACGCAGAAATTATAATGAGGGAGACAAAAATAGCTGAGTCGACCTCTGTTCAGCTGACATCATGTAAATCCCATCAGCCCCTGGGGTGGGGCAGCAGATCTACTGTACAGGTCAGACAGCTGCAGTCTGAGCTCACTGAGGAAATTATTTATGATTTACATTCATCCAACTGTACAAACAGGTACAGAGACAGCAGCAACAAAACAAAACATTAAAAAAATACATTCATAATTATTATAATCTTTTATTCCTATATCTGTTTTTATTCTTTGTTGTATGTAAATTACTTTGTGCGTGCGTGCATGTGTGTGTGCGTGTGTGTGTGATACCTGTCCTGTTGTTCAGACTGAAGTGGGCGCTCTTGTCTGCGATGCTACACACGTTCCTGACCGAGGAGATGCAGGTGTAGTCGGCGTAATCCTGAGGACGAAGATTTTTCAACTTCAGGATCTTTGTCTCACCCTGAAACACAGAGACATGTCTTATCATACCTGTGAGGACCCTTAGCAGCAGTATGCACTCCCTATCTCTGAACCTTAAAGGGACAATGTGGAATTTATTTAAGTTTACAACTTTCAAAAATGAGCTGAGATCATCAACATCATGTGAAGAAATAATTCTGACACCTCTGGATGGTATGCTAATACCTACTGAAGTCGGCATGCTAACCAGCTATAATCAGTTAGCATGATATAGCCGTGCCACCTTGTGTCTCCAGAGGTGTCTGTGGCGTGCAGGCTGCCCTCGGTGCAACATGAACCAAAGACTTGTCTCGAGTTTTTGAGGCTTTTTAATCCAACAGTCACTGAAGTAAATGAACAGAATCAGTCTCTGACATTCAGCAGCTCAATCACAGCTCTACTCTGTTCCACACTCAGCTCCTCCGCCAGCTCCTCCGCCTCCTCCCTCTCCTCCTCCCTCTCCTCCTCCCTCTCCTCCTCCCTCTCCTCAGGCAGCCTCGCCACTGCCTTCTGCCTCACAGACAGATGAGATCAGATTAGATGACGTTTAAATGGGATGGTTTTGCAAAGATGGCGGCCAATTTTGGGGCTGTGAAGGAGGAGGAGCAAATTCCTCATTAGGGCCCATGAGGAGGGAAGACGGAGTGAGTGTGTGTGTGTGTGTGTGTGTCTCTACTCTGAAGGCATTACAGCTGACAGCATTCAGATCTGGCATGAATGTTATCACTGCTGTGGTATTACACGGCCCGCTAACTGGCCGCCTGATTGGCTGACTTGCCTTTGCTCCAAATTAAATCTAAATCAGTGCCAAAAGAAAAAAAGACAAATCTGGAAACTCCATCTGCAGAGGTTTTAATCCACAGGACGAGGAGGAGGTTCAAACTACAGCACGGCTCAGGGATTTCAAACTGCTGAACTCTGGAGGGTGAGGATTGACAACGAATATTTAAGCTTACAGAAAAACATAAGAAGCAGGAGAAGGTGAAATTTATTTTTTGTTGGAAGATTAGATTTTACTATAAAGAAGAAAATCCGGGAGCCAAAACGAAGCTGTAGACTGGAAGCACAAACCTCTTCAGGAGGCCTTAAATGTTACTGAAAAGATTTTTTTTTTTAAGTAAAGAATCTGAGTTTGAATAAACCTGTCGAGCTTCAGTCTGTGTGAAGCTAAAATTGGAGAGAAATCAAACTTTGAACTATTTTTGGACACAGCTGATGGACCACTGCCCGTAAGAATCAAGCACCTCAGGATCCCCAGGAGGAATCACACTGAGCTCAAACAGGCTTTTCTGAAAGGAGGCTCCACACTGACTCCTGAGAGAGGAGGCGTTTTACCTCAGAGTAGAAATCATGACGAGGCGTTGGAGTAGTATACCTGATATGTAAAGTCAAATAAAAGAGACACCTGAGTGACTGAGCTTATCTGTGCATCATCACTGTGATGGCAGAGTTAAGAAACTGCTTAAATCTAAACGTTTTGGATATGACTTTAAAAAGATGAGAATATTTCTGGCTTTTAATGTTATATTATGATTTTCATTTGCTTATTTCCCAATTTCTTTTTGTATTTGTGCATTTTTATCTATTTTCCAGTGTAAATCACTGGGTGATTGTTTTGAGAGGTATAATACAAATAAAGTTAAATATCATTATTGTTGTTATTTCCAATTTTGTCTTCATTAAACTCACATGTTCTGTATCTACTGATGATTTGGTAAAAAGAGAAAAACCCCTTTCACACAAAATATGAGTGGGTTGTTTATTTACTGATATCACGTGATGTTTGAGTGCAGTTCAACAATCAGACGTCTGATAAAAGTCTGTCAGTAGCTGCAGAAAAACTGTGTTTTGAACATGAACACGAAGCCTTCATGAGCTCAGTGTTCGTCTACCTGTGAGAACGGCGTCTGTCAGATCGGCTTGTGACCATCATTTATCCAGAGTGAGACTAAATTCCCTACGCTTCCAGTGTTTCCTCACCTGTGTGAAAAACGGTTCGTAGATCTCCACCCCAGAATCGGAGCCCTGCGTCAGCACCTCCCTGCCTCTCCTCCAGGTGTAGTGGACAGGTGGGTTGGAATTGGCAACGCAGCGAAGAAACACCGTCCTCTCAAAGTAGAACTGCTCCTTCGCCTCACCAACACTCTGATGTACCGTTATCACTGGGTCGTCCAGGTCTGAGGAGGAGGAACAAAACTTAAACTGATTAATCCATCGGCTTCTTTATGGAAAACATTAGAATAGAACCCAGATGTGGCAAAAACAGACCACTGGAAAAAAGCTCCAACAGTAAACCCTGTGACATGAGGCTCTGCTTCATGCTGAATGTTCCTCCTATAGAACCAAATGTTAAATAACTAAAGAATAACAGGTGGCTGCACATCAGGCGCTCCGCTGGTCCTTGGTGAGTTTATCAGTCCGTCAGAGACTAAAATCTGTCCATCTGAGACAATCTGTCCACTGAGCAACTCCATCCTCTGACAAAGAGCTCCGGAAACAGTAAGTCGGACCTTGTGACGAGAAGTTTTTGTGGTTGAGACTGAACCTAAACGAGTTCTGTGCTGTGATGGAGGCAGAAATCTCAGAGACAGAGGGAGAGACAGCTAAGAGAAGACAAGAAGCTGTTTACACGTGTTACATACGTGGAGAAGGCACAGCTGTAGCACACGGAGAAGCAGACACATGCTCAGAGCCTGAGGCAGCACAGATCATCTCCAGCTCTGCAGTAACAGGAGCAGAACCTGGACAGATGAAGTTCGTCTCCTCCTGCAGACTCTCAATTTACTGTTGCTCATACTTTCCAAACAGTGGGTCAGTTCTCCTGTGGTGGGGGTAATTACTGCAGAGCCAGAGGCTTTTTATTGGCTGCGAACACAGCGAGCTCCCTGATCAGCTGACTGCAGCCTACCAATCGGAATCCACTGCGTTAATGAGTCCGGTTATGAAGCCGGCACCAGCAGAGAGGCTAACAGTCGCTAATCCACTTCACACAGAGCGACGCCAAAGTCCGACCTGCATGTTGAACACACCAAGCGCTGAAAAACAGCTGCTGAAGTTACACAGAGACCATAACAAACTGCCCCCACCTGCTGGTAACTCCCAAAATGCACTGGGAGAGATGCTGTGTCAGCTGCAAGTCAGGGTGGGGAGGCGTTCAGGGACAGAGGTAATGATTTACCCCCTTTCCTTCTGCTGTTTCACAGAGGAAACGTGTAAAAGTCTGCGTGCCCTGAAGGAAGCACTCAGCCGTGATGCATTCAGGTACCACTTAAATCCCTGTAATCCCAGCAAGAAACATCCTCTAGGATATAACACAATACAACCACACTCAGTTTGCAGGTATCTTTCCTCCCTCTGGAGGAAACTACATACATCCTTGTATAAAAACAGGGGAGACACACGGCTGCAGGAAAACAGCTCCACGCTTCGTTTCCACACGTGTAGGTCCATAACCATCTGCAACGAGTCGCACAAATCACAACACAAAGAGTCTGTCACACATGATGAGCACACATGTAGGTCAGCGGCAGGTTTAATACCATCAGCTGACTGAAGGCAGGAAGGTTCTGACTGCTGTTTAACCCACACAGACCCGAAACCTCCAACATCAACCACCTCACAGACCAGCAGGGAAAGCATGGCTGCTTCCTGGCTCTATGCTAAGCTAAGCTAACCCATTGTGTAGTCATTTACCCTTGTGTATTAAAGCTCTGTGTCACGTTGTTGAGTTTTCAGAATGTTTTATTGTGCGTGATTAATTGTTAATGTGTGTTTGTATACTTGTGTTTGCCCACTCGCCTCAAACAGCTCCTTGAAGGATGGATCAGATGTTCAGAGCTGAACTTTCTGTCTCAGTAACTGACAAAGACGGCGGCGAGTGGTCAGACTTCAGACAGACTTATACAGACTGTGGTGTAACATGATGCAGACAGGTAACAACACACCTGGACGGACTGAAATCACAGAATGAAAAGCAGTTTGCACCACAGAGGTCTGACGTTCCTACCACATGAAGTAAGTGTGTGTTTTCTCACAGTAAACGTCGACTCGCATGGAGCGGATGGCCGGTGACCCCAGTCCATTCTCAGCCTTGCAGTAGTAGCGCCCCCCCTGATGGCGGCTGACGGTTTCTATCCTCAGAGTCTCGTTGTGCCAAGAGGATTCGCCCTGACGGTCTGAGGCTCCGCCCGCCGTCTTAGTCCAGCGAATCTAAACGGGAGAGGGGGATGGGTATTAGCATCTTTATTTACATACATGACACACGTTTCTGTCAGAGTCTGAGACACATACACACTGTGACTGGACGTCTGTCATTCAGTCGGAGTTAAAGACTGACATACGTTACACACCGTACACATCACCTACACATCAGTGTTGTACACATCACCAGTCCATTCCAGTCCAGTCCACAAGACTTCTCAAAAAGGCTGAAAACCTCTGCTCTAGACAGCTACAGATGTTACAGACGGCTACAGATGTTACAGCTACAGATGTTACAGACAGCATCTTATTGTTTTTGCTGCTGTTACAGATACAGAGCAGGTGGTGCCTGGCTCAAAGGCAGGCTGTGTGCAGGGGGGTGGAGACTGACTCGATGCCAGGCAGTATTAGCCTGCTGCAGATTAACTCCACTGTGTGTGTGTGTGGGAGGGGGCTTGTCTTTATGTCCTGGTGGGGACCTGACTGCCCACTGATGATGGGACTCATGTGACTGTGGACTAAGCTAAGGTCCCCATAGGTAGAGACAGTTCAAGGGTTCAGACCAGGGTTCAGGTGTGGGTTAGGGTTAGGGTAGGGTACAGGGTATGTGTGTGTGTGTGTGTGTGTGTGTGGTTAGCCTCTCAGTCAGATTTGTCCTCATTCAGCATCTGTTGGTCATCCTGTTCATCCTGTCCCCACCAGCTGCTCTGTCCATTTCTCTCCTCCATCATCATCATCATCATCATCATCACCACCTTCACCTTCATCCTCTCTCTCTCTTCTAAGGCAGCAACAAACACGTTTTCATTACTGATAAATCTTCCAATGAGTCATTTGATCCCAGGATCAGAGGCCACTTCATTAAACGTTTTCTATAACAGCAGCAAAAGCTCATGTTTAAGAAGCTGAAACCATCCAATGTCCAGCATGTTAACTTTCTACGGATGGAATCATCCACTGAGCTGCTCTGATGTCAGGCATTTATCTGAACTACTGAGCGATCACTGACATAATGTGCAGCAGGGAAGATGAACCCGACTGATTCAAACATTTCATTCATATGACCAATAAAACAAAAGCACTGAAAGGTTTAAGCTGCTAAATATTAGACAGCTGTTACAGATGTTTCAGATGCTAACACACTCTCAGCTCCATCAGCAGATTTTCTACTCTGATTCTCTCTTTCTGTCTCACCTGTGCAATTCAGCAAACGTCCCGGACTCTGATCTTTCTCTGAAATCGTCCTAATCTGTTCAGTGCAGAGGGAAACAGGAGCCACTGTCCTGAGCCACGTCACCGACAGGTCTCTGAGCAGCGTGAGGAGGAGACTGCTGATTATTAGAATTCCCATAGGACATGAACACAGCATCACACCTTCATGTCGTCATATCTCAGCTGAATGTGATGGTATCATCTGAGCTTTACATCTTCACTAATAATCAATAATCAGGTCAGATCAGCTGTGTGATCATCTATCTCCTCCTCATCCCTCCATCATCTCTCTCTCCCTCTGCTGTCAGTCTGTTGAAGCTATAAATAGAGCAGCTATTGGCGCGCACACACACACACACACACACACACACACACACACACACACACAGTAAAACACTTTTTTTTTCCTCTGCGTCGCTGCAGAGCTCAGCTTCCTCTGCATTTTGACTTCATCCTTCAGAGTCTGAGACGTCTTCAGATGCAGCGTTTGTCCGACCAACAGCAACAGAGAAGCAGGAACTTTCCACATTTCAGAGGCTGAAACTGCATTTTAACAAAAAACCAGCAGCTGCTTATTTTTCTGTCAGCTGATTGACGCTGATTGATTAATGCTCCTGATCTACTCTCTGTCCTGGTCACACTCCATGTTGCAGAGACAGGACTCTGTCCTTCGGAGCTGTTTGCTCTCCGCCGGGTATGAAGCACAGCTCTGCATCTGCAGTCGTCACCTGGTGTTTATTAAAACCTCACGTGCTCTGGATGTTCTGGGTGCAGAGGATAAAAAAATCATTTAGCATTCATTTGTAGCTTTATTTTACAGTGAACCTGTTACCTGCCTCTCTGATCTTTATGAACAAGCCTGAACATAATGTACCCAAAACAAAAAGGCCACTGTTCTTCAACCCTTCTGACCACAGTCCCAACCCTGGCCTCTTCTGAAAAGAAACTTTAAAATTCACAACCAATAAGTCAGAATGAGAAGAAGAGACACTGAACCCATGTCACGAGGCACAAACATGGAGGATGAGAGGGGAATCTGAGACCTGTGGTTGGACTCTTCTCTCCTCTTTTAAAGGGTTAATATTCTGCTAAAAAGACACTGGACTCAAACAGCAGCCACAGGTAAGGCAGTAAAACACAGAGCTGTAAAGATAGAAACATGTTTTCTGTTTTAGTTTGAATGGATCAGTTTCACATGGACATGAAGATCTTTGATTATCTATAGATCTGTGTGTAAGTGCTCCCAGTAGCATTTCCATATTATAGCATGAAGGCAGGTGGTTTCAGTTTTACTGATATCACTCGTTTGACCTGTTGTGTTTTTCCTGCTCTGCACCTGGAGCCTGATCCTGTTTCATTTTATCATTCTGCTTCAGTCTGGACTTTTCCGATGTAAAGCACCGTGTGACTGTGAGAAGTGGTCACCTGTGGTCGGGGGTGTCCCGTCACCAGACACTGCAGCTCCAGGGTCTCTCCCTCTCTGATGGTGTACACTCTCTCGCTGTAACGTTCCTCCTCCACGTTACAGGCCTGACCCGAGTGCACGATCCGCACCGTAGGGGGCGCTGCGGACAACAACACACACAAACACACACAGAGTGAACAGTCAGGTGAGAGTGTGTCTGTGACTGTTCTCTGTAACCGTTCAGGACACATCGGTCCAAAGCCCTGCACTGGCACCAGAACCCGTCTGTCAGAACTCAGGCTGAACGATTTTCGGAAAAGATGTAATTGCGATTTTTCTGGCAGAAACGCGCAGGTACATGACCAACGGCAGTTATTACACACGAAGAACTAAAACAACCCTAAACAACTAACCCTAACCCTCTGACTGTCTCAACTTAAAGTAGTGCAGAAAATCCTTAACTGTGTTAAAGTTTCAACCACTCCGTGTTCAGTGACCGTGTTAACAGTCAGCATGTCCCGGGCAGTGCGGTGTGTTATGGCAGCCGTTACCTCCCGGTGTGTTCGGCTGGTAAAACATGCTGGAACTGTCTGTTTGCTGCTTCGGGCCTGAGCATCAGTTTCTTCTCACCGGAACTTCTTCATCACGCAAACACCTGCGGTGATTTTTCAGGTGTCGGTAAAAACTGCTCGTGTTTCCGCTGGATGTTGCAGCTTCAGCGCGACAGGTTTCGCACAGTACCTGTTTCTGCTGCACGTCTGCGGCCTCAGAGCCGAAACAGTCCCAAATGAGCGACGAGCTGTTTTTACTGGGGATTAAACGCCGTCACTCCGCTTCTGCTCCAGCTGAAGCCGTTTGACTAATGAAGCAGCAGGTGGAGCGCGTGATGCTGATTGCGTTAGCCTGACCTGTGCACGCGCAGCACGCCTCTTCTGATCGGTGAGCTCGGCAGGTAGGGAGCATAGACTGTATAAGACCCCGAGACGTCACCCCTTGGTTTCGGGGAGTCGGTTTTGTGACCAAACCATGGGCATTGGAGCTGCGCCATCTTGGATTTTAGTGGGAGTGTACTTTCCATATTTGTTGGAGAGGCGGTCACTCTACGGGTCAGCCGGCCGAGAACCCGTACACTTAGCTCGGAGCAATATTTGATATTTACCGGCTTTCACCGCTGCCTCCATCCACTATCCACTCACAGTTACAGCAGCACACAAACAGCAGCAGCTGCTGACTGACGGAGCTGCTCTGTCCATGCAATGTCGGACTTTTTAAACAGAGAAATGAGACGAAATAAAATTGTAGCCTAGTATTCACACAATAAACGGACTCTGAGAGCACGGAACACACCGCAGCAGCGTTCCTAACATTAGCTGCTCCGGTCCTCTATCTGTTTCAGCAGCGACCACAAATCGGCTATCAACTCATAAGCTAGCGGCTAAATATGCTAACACATGCTAATTAGCGCAAACATCCAGGTAAAATAGAGAGAAATTTACTTACCGAAAAAACAGACTCCTTCGACGGTCGGTTAGTACAGTCTACACTACAACAAGCCATACTGTCACAGAAACCTATCCGAACATTGGCAAACAAACACGGACACTGCAGTCCCCGTCAACCGCTGGAGGTAGCTGGAGGACTCTGGACGTTTAGCAAAGAGCTAACTGCTAGTGCCTGTCTATGGAGATGTCACTCAACAGAACCACGCCCACAGTGTTCGCGGAGGTGAACAATAACAGCTGTCAGGAAGTCATTTTACAACATGGATAAAAGCTCAGAGGAAGAAAATAGTTCCTGATTTCGTCATCAAAGCTTTAGCATCTGAAATTAAAAACACAGTTAATCTAAATCAGAAAACTCTGCTTCCGGTCCAGTGTTTGCTGCTCCCATGTGCAGGTGTTGTTCCAGAAAGTCTCAGACTAAAACCACCTGGAATTTCAGGTCAGACCCGAGGCCACACTCTGTCTGAGACAGAGCTCAGCTAATTAAAGCTGTGAGATTATAAATGAGCCGCAGAGGGAAAACGTTGGCAGGAAATTCATTTTTAATCGACTCAGTTTGAGCGGTGTGAGGTGGAGCAGAGGGGCTGCAGTCCGGACCACTAACCCTGATCTGGATTCAGCTGCCGGCCTGCAGGTAGGATGTGCTGTCCGTGTCAGCAGCTGAGAGGCTGCAGCTGTCCTAACACTCCATCTGTATTTTTACCTGTACGGTACCTCAGAGGGACAGTATTCAGAAAAACACACACTGCTTAAATACCTCAGATCTACAATGGACTCTGGTTTAAGACCGAGAGGAGAAGAGGAGGAGAGGGGAGGAGAGGAGAGGAGGTGTGGATGATCGTCCTACTTTTTCTCTTTTTCTATTTTTAGATTTTTTTCCTTCGTCCTCCAATGACTGCTGATGTCATCAAACACACACACACACACACACACACAGGCAGCAGCACTGACAGAGATCAAACTAGAACCGGTTCAGAATCAACAAAACTGGGACAGAGTTTAAATGGAACTGAGCTCAGGAACCAGAGTAGAACTGTAAGAGAGTTTAAGTAGAACCTCAGTGGGGTTTCAGTGGAAACACAGTGGAACCGCAGCAGAGCTGAAACACAGAAACATCATCACAAACTGTTGAAATGTGTCTGAGCTGAATGAGACGATCAAACGTCCAAAAACACAAAATCTTCAGATTAAAAACCAAAGAGAAGCAGCTCATTTTCTCTTTAAGGCTGAAATCAGAAAATATTCAGATACATGACGTCTAAATAAAGTTATCTGACTATAAATAAAACACACACACACACACACACACACACACAGACATACACACAGCTCTGTTTGCTCCTCCTCCATATTTGATGGACTGGAAGTGTTTTTCCTGCTTCCTGTGACTGATGAATGACTCTGGGATCATTCAGGGTGATGCTGAAGTGAGGATTAAACGTCCTGTTTGTTTGTTTGTTTTCTGTCACTGATGAATTGTTGGCTGCATTGACACGGATTCACACACACAGTCATTCATGCTGTTCATATCTACAGAAGTGATGAACACACTGCTGCTAATCTCAGTCTCACTCTTACGTTGGGACGAACGATACGATGAATGATGAGATTTGTTCTCACAGCTTCAGCCATCATTCCTGTCTCTGACACTGATTTAGTAAATATACGTTTGTTCTGAGACGTTCTTCATCTGTATTCACCTCCATCCCTCATCCTGTTCTGGCTCAGGTATTTTCCATTTCCCCTCTAAAACCAGGTATTAGTCTAATCCCTGTGCTCTCTGCAGCGCCGTAAACCGTTCACATCCTAATAAGTGACGAATCCGTCCCGAAGCCGCAGCACCGGCTGATCCCTGCTGTACAAGCTGCAGCATGCAAAACACAAAAAACACACAACACCTCCTGAACTCAGGAATTACACTCCCCCCGGCTCTTTACAATCACTCCTGCAGCAGGAATTAGATCACATCCAATCCTTTCGGATAAACTGCAGGTGAGAGCACGGCTCAGTCTGCGGCGTCAGAAGTTGTCTTTCGTATCACCGACTGTCAGGGACTGTCTTTAAACACAGGACGAACAGTTTCAGGTTCGGTCCAATCAGCTGATTAATCGTTAGGTTGTCACGCTGCTGAGTTACACAGGACTGTATCTCAACCCTCAAACATTTAAAGGTGTGAAAGTGAGGACCGGGCAAAACGTCCTCACCTCAGAGGTTTAAAATTCAAACCGGTCCTCACTCTGTTCAGCCAAACAAGTACACACACACACACAGCCTCAGGCCTGTACAGTAGAGCAGTGAGTCTCTGAGGGCAGCAGGAGCTTGGCCTGATTTAACCACTGTGGATGAGTGTGTGTGTGTGTGTGTGTGTGTGTGTGTGTGACACACACTGTGAGTCATCCTCCAGCAGAGTAGTGCTGCTCTCTGCAGTCTCATCCAGTGTGTGATGTTGTGTTTGTGTGTGTGTCAGTTCATAAAACAGATTTGAGATATTGTATTTGTCCATCGCGAGCAGCAGGTACACAAACAAACACAGTGACACACAAAGACTCCGCACTGGACTGGACTCCGCTGCAGTCCGTCCTCCTCAGGGTTGGACGTGTTGTTCACTCTGAGATGCTTCTCTGCTCAGCACAGTTGTGGAGTGTGGTTATCTGAGTTAGCGTAGCCGGTCTGACCTCTGACCTCTGTCCGTCCTCAGAGCTGCTGCTTCATTGGATGGTTTTTGTTTCTGGTTCCACTCTGAGTCAAACTCCAGAGACTCTCTCACTGTATCTGCTGCTGCCACGTGATTGGCTGATTGAATAAACAGGTGTACAGGTGTTCCTAATAAAGTCCAGCCTCCCTGTGAGGATAACAACAGTGTTGTGAATTCACAGTGTACTGATCCCTGATCAGTCAGAAACCAAATGTAAACAGTTTGTTTAAAGGAACCTGAAAACAGGACGAGGGACAATCAGGATCCGTCAACTGGACTGACTGGAGACCCAAAAACTCCAAACTTTATTTAAAGTCAGAACCAACCTTCACATTCAGGGATCAGAGCTGCTTCATCTGGTCCTCATTTATTTATGTCACAGAGCAAAGATGGAGAGAGAAGACAGACATGAGACTAAATGTTAAACTCACTATCTGTCCCAGATCCAGATCTGGCTCCACCTCACACAGGTTCTGTCTCTGTCCTCTGATCTCAGGTCAGATTTAACTTCACTGTTTTATTCATGTCAAAGAAAAGAGATTTTTACATCCTCTCTCTCTCTCTCTCTCTCTCTCTCTCTGCATTACATAAGCTCTCTCGCTCTATTTCTGGACCGAGGATCTCTCAGAGAAGCTGCAGAGTCAGTGGGACGGCTAAAAATAACCGCACACGTCTGATTGGCTGGCAGCACGGAGATCCTTCTACATACGTAATAAGGCAGAGGAGACGGAGGGATGAATGAAAACCAGCCAGCAGGACTCAGAGAAGACTTAATCCATGGTTCAATGTGTGATGGAAAACCATCTGATTGGTTAACAGCTGTCACGATTAAATGTGGAACCAATCACTGAGAGGCAGCACAGTGTCAGCACTCTCTGATTGGTCACATAAGTTTGTAACTTTATTATCCCTCAAACTGGAGAGGTTCCAGGGTTGTTCAGGAGCCTCCAGACATACCTGAGGCCAGCGTTCCTGTGTGAGGGCGCATGATGAAAACTAAAATCACCGTCTGACAGCGTCAGTCATCCAGCTGTGGTGCAACCATCATCTGATCCGGAGCAAAGAAGAACTGGTTGGACTGGCTGCATCAGACCGAGCGTCTGCAGCCTCCTGACCCTGGTAACACATCATCACCTCGCTCTCACTGTAATGATCAACACGCCTGCTGCTGCGACAACACATAGCTCACAGCACTGCTGAGGCTCAGAGGCGAGCGAGGACCGTCCATGTCTGACAGACGGAAAGAGAGAAACAGGAGAGGTGGAGGAGTGAAGCATCCAGGCAGAAAATTCACATTCTTCAGGTTTATCAGCCGAAACCGTGAGAACGAAGCATGGAAACACTGACAGCTGGAGAGAGGGAGCATGGATTCAAGGACAGGCAGACTCATCTGCTCCGAAAGAAATAAGGAACAGGAACAGGAGAAAAACGTCCTCCTGTGTGCTCCCTACACCCCTCCCCCCAAACCACGCAACCCCCCGATCATCGATCGTCAAACGTACCAGGACGTGCTGAGACCCTGACACGCTCAGCACGCCTACCAGGACGTGGAAACACCCCGATGTGCCCGTTGGTGTGTGAATGTGAACACAGACCTGAGGAGGCTGCGGTGTCCACAGGTTCTGCTGGAAGCTTGTTTGTGCAGTTTGCCTTAACTAGAAATCACAGGTGTGCTCAATGACTGTAAGGCAGGTGCATCACAGGAGCATCTGACCACTGTCCAATCAGATCCGCTGAAAGCCCCTCAGAGGCGGGGCTTCAGGACTGCTGCTCAGTAAACACCTGCTGATGCTGATTGTCTATTCTCATTGTTTATGATTAAATTATTGCACTAAACATGTTTACCCTGGCAACAGAGACAAACAACAGCTGTCTGATGATTGACAGCTGATACTGTGGTTACCTAGCAACAGCACCACAGGGATACAGCCTCAGCTGAAAACTCCCAGCATCCTGACGTGTCTGAGGCTCAGTTCCCTCTGAGGATCCGTACGTAAAGCGCTTTCCTTCAGGGGTCCAGTATTTCCCGCCTAACTTCCTGGAAACGTTTATCATCCCTCTCTCTTAGTTCTTTTATTGTTGTTGTTTGTATTGATATTAGTATGTATTGTATTAGATATTACTGATCCAACAACTGAACCTGCATTGTCCCAAGTTCTCTTTCCTCCCCTGTTGCTAACGTTACGAAGCGTGTGGTCTGATCCTGCTCTGTACTGAGATAACTTCTGTTGTGACTGGGTGTTAGATAAATAAAACTGAACTGAAGTGAAAGGAAAGTCAGAGGCTTTAATGGAAAAGGAGCAAATGAAAGTGAGCGGTTTAATCCTGTTTCAGACAAAGGCCGTGACCAGCGTGTGAGAATTTACAGAACACGGTGAAACGTACGGGGGAGGACGTGTGGATGCCCTCGTCTCTGCCTGAGCTTCATCAGGCCTCGTTAAATATCACATGCTCGTTATTTTCTGTGCGGCAGGATGTACAGTTCCCTCTGCAGCTCGTATGACTAATAATGTCCCGCATGAATCATAAACACACACACACACACAGCGGATCTATATCTGTGTCAGTGTGACGGCTGAGAGGACGTAAACTTCCTCTGCCTTCGTATGAATCACAGCCAAACTCACAGTCAGAGACATAAACATGATCGATGTGACACACACACACACATCATTACAGCACAGTCCTCCACACGCCGGCAGCCATATTTATCTCAGCCCCCAGCATACATGAGATTTACTGAATATTCATCCTCCTCTCTTGTTCCCTCTCTCCTCTCCTCTCCTCTCCTCTCCTGCCTTTTCTGTCTTTACAGCTCAGGTCATTTGGTTCTCAGCCACTTGTTACTCACAGTCAAGCTGCTCCTCCTCCTCCTCCTCCTCCTCCAACAGCTGGCTGGCCTGAAACGGGAGGTGGACCAACAGTGCTCCCAGTAATGTGCCGCTCTCCATCCACATTACTACACATTAACACTTATTAACACAGTAAACCCACAGTTAATGGCTTGATAAACACAGGAGCACATCAAGGGGTGGGGGTGGGGGCAACAATGGCGGTGCGAGCGTGTTTCCTATCAGCGAGGAAACTCTCCACAGCTGGGAGAGCCAGCGTAATTAAAAAACACGTATAATTAATCCCAGTTTCCCTGAGAAGGTAAAGTGAGAACCGGTCAAATATGCAGAGTTAACGATTTCATCAAAGTGTACGCACGCACACACGCAAACGCGCGCGCGCACACGCGCACACACGCACACACACACAGCATGTTGAAGTTTCGTCCGACCCATGCTTCTGATCAGTGCTGCTGTTTCTGCAACTGAATCATTGGTTCAAATTTCCCATGAACACCACCTGGCAGCGAACGAGCGGCCGATGTACCAGCTTCATGTTGTCATCTCCATGACGATGTGGTCTGTGGCGTGTCCCTGTAGCGCTGCGCTAGCTGCTGTGCTAGCTGCTGTGCTAGCTGCTGCGCTAGCTGCTGTGCTAGCTGCTGTGCTAAACCCTGCTGTGTGTTCGGCTCAGGAACTGGTCGCGTTCTCGGCCATTTGAAATCGGTTGAACTTAGAAACCGAAGCTGCTTGTGGTTCCTCGGTTCCTTCTGCTTCGTATCTACAAACAGGAGACGTGACTCACTGACTCTCTGCACACACACTGTCCGCCCCCGGCCCTGCGCTCCTGTACACCTCTCTCATGCTTTACCTAAAACACACGTTTTAATGTGAGACAGTAAAAGTTTGCATTGTGGTCGGAGCTGGGTTATTAAATCCTGCGGCACCGCGGAGCGTCTCTCCTGCTGGGAGGAGCCCGGAGCTCAGAGCTCAGAGCTTCGGAGAGCTGACCTCTGATATGTGACGGATCCTCCATCAGCATCGGCTCTCTGCCATCTGATTTTATTACAATGAGGTGCAGCAGAAGCTGAAGGAAGCTCCATGTGAAAGCTGATGATGTGGAAAGGATCAGCAGGAATGGAGCTCGCACAGGGATTACACACAACGTGATGAAACGTGGCTCATCTTTCCTCCATCTTCTGACTTTTAAACAGTTGCTGAGATTTTATTCTCGTATCCTCAGACCTGAAGCTCCAACACACCAGAGGGCCTCGTGCCTCCTCACTTCACTGTCGCTGAGATAATCAGACTAAAGAACACCTACAGGCTGTTATCTCTGGATCTGCGTACAGCTGCCAGCGCCGCTGCTGCCTGATGCTGCTGTTTGTTGTGGAGGATGACGAGGGCAGAGCCGGCCGGCGTTCACTTCTAATCCTGAAGTTTTGGATAATCTGGATCCTCCGGGCTGAGGGGAGGGAGACACGGAGGAGATCCGGCTTCCTCCAAGGCCACGAAGCTCAGCGGGAGTCTGCGTTTCGTTCAGCGGAGTTCAGGTGACGTTCAAAGGAAAACAACTCAGATGTCTCATGTCAGAGAGAACAGGGCACAGTCTGGAGGCTGTGTGGCGTTACTGATACAGACGAGTCCGAAACGCCGCGCTGACACTCAGCGTCTGCTGCTCATTACACCTGATGCTCTCATGCTACTTATTTCCATCACAGTCACCAGGGATGAGGGAGCCTGGATCCTGGTCTGGGTTTGTGCTCAGTGGAGGCTGGTTCTGAATCATCAGACAACTGAGCTGAAGACATCATGAATGCTCCACAAGACCAGGCCAGATGGCTCCATGATCTCTGCTGGAGCGCCACCTTCAGGACAAACCTGTGGGCTCTGCACGCTGTTGCTTGGTGTTGTTCAGTGAGAAGCAGCCAAACAGTGAGCGAGTGACCTTTTCCATCCTAATGAGCTTTAACTGCACCGTGATGAAGAGAGTTTATGAGGCAGCGCTGAGCCCACGTGGCTGTGAACTCAGATCCGTATCAGCAACGACCAATCAAACAACAGGCGGCGGCCAGAGTCAGCGGGGGGCGGGGAGGGGGGGGCTGCATCACACCGACCACTGACTGACAGGGCTGTGGACTGTTGGTCACAAAACAAGACATTTGAAGATGTGACCTTGAACTGCGATGGACACGGGTCAATGCTTCCTGACATCTGATAGCCTAAACCATCAATCAATCATCAACAGATTCTCCAGTGGTGAAAACAGTGGTGAGCTGCAGCATTACTGAAATGAATGAGTTCACTGATAAACTTGATTGAAAAGACGGAACAACAAAGACTTATAATAATACCTGATCGATTGATCAGATAAATCTGACGCTCTTCAGCACGAACTTTGAACAGGAACAATTTCTCATCATGTAAAAAGAAATCTACCGACAGTTTTCTCACTTAATCGACTGATCGTTGGGTTTAGAAAGTATCACAGGCTGAAGGTGTCATCTTCAGACGTCTTGTAAAAACCACAGATTCAGTTCATTATCATAAAAGACAGAAAATATGACGACTCGTCATCGTCTCCCTAAAGCTTCCATTTACCACGTTCAACCAACGCACAGATGTTACGTCCTAATCCCCCCTCCCTCCCTCCCCCCATCCTCCCCTCCCCTCCCCTCCATCCTCCCCTTCTCTCCCTCCCCCCATCCTCCCCTCCATCCTCCCTCCCTCCCCTCCATCCTCCCCTTCTCTCTCTCCTCCCATCCTTCCCTCCTTCCTTCCTCCCTGCTCGACATGAAGAGGAATTATGAGTGAACCCTGTTTCCACGACAGGGACGTCAGCAGACTAAACTGTGTGAATGTAAGTAACAGTGAGTGTGATGTAATATGTGTCCTCTCCCTTTAATCTGCGACATATAAGATTACAGATAATCTGAGTGTACGAGCTGACGTCACACAGGAAAACACACAGAGGACGGATGAGTGACAGGAAACACACTGACGCCACTCGTTTACAATGACTGTCAGTCAGAAATCATATGGAAAACAGCAGCTGCCAAAATGAAAATCATCTGATTCAATGCCAGACTGAACAGAGAAGGAAGCCGAGGCGAACTCTATAACATCTCCCAAGGACGCTGAGGTCTGGGGCTGCAATGTTTGCAGTCTGTGCTTTTACAACGACCTGAAACGATGAATCGATCACCTGAACAGTTGAACAGTTACACACTAACAGGTGTAAAACACACAGCAGCTCACAGCACACTGCTCCTACACATTAAGTATTTATGCTGCACAGCTTTATCACTGGTAGTGTGAAGAACGCTTTGAAACACGAATCATAATGTTGTGTAAGAAAATGTAGAGACGACATAATGAAACACTTCACTGAATCAATAAAATATAAAAAAGCCAAATGATTAAAAAGTTTTAGAAAGTTTTCTGCTGTAGTTACAGAGACGGTCTGAGTCTCAGCCTGTTCAGGAGAAACCTCTGCAGACATACATACTGTACTCTTTATGTTTTTCTACCCATGTGAAACAGTGCTTAGTGTATTTATTATCCACCATATTCATCCAATTTCCACAACACCCACAATTCAACAAGAAATCCTGGGTTCCACACAGCAAGTACACACACCTCTAATCCTCATCCGAATATTACAGGAATACTGCAACACAAGCTAATACCACAGCAACGTATACGACAAAGCCTTTACTCTGTGATGTTTGCATAGATGAAGAGAATCAATCAGCCACATGTGAGGACTGGTGAGAAACAGAGAACCTCTCTGAAATGTTCGGATGCAGGATGTCAGGTACAGTAACAACAGGAATGAACCAGCACAATAATAAGAAGAACATAAAGGTCAGTCAGAGCTCATCCCCACAGGAAGCTGAATATCCCAGTGATGTCACAGAGGACAAAAATAAAAGAGCAGCAGAAACATCCTGTCACCGTCTGCTGAGTCCCACAGAGACAGGGCACGGAGCTGAAGCACGGTGAGACGTTAGAGCATCACTGCAGGAACACCTGCAGGAACACCTGCACGAACCCTCAGCACCCGCTCACTGCCTGTTCTCAGGTGTGTGTGTGTGAATGTAGCAGCCTACCTGTTGTGCCTTTAGGCCAGGCATGCACCTAACATGACTGAATGACACACACACACACACACACACACACACACACACACACACACACACACACACACACACACACACACACAGCCTACACACACGCTAAATCCCTCACAAGGTCAAGCTGATGTGGGTGGTTTTCCGGGTTAAACGCCGCTCGTGTTAAATCGCGTTCCCGTCATGTTGAACCGTGCATACATCTGTAAACCTGACACATATGAACCGTATGTGAATGGTGTCCTTACCGTACACGCCTTGTCCGCGCACGCCCTGCAGGAAGCCGGTAAACAGCCACAGGAGACCGAAAACTAACCCCATCTTCACATCCTCCTCAGGCCGCCTCGCTGCTTCTCTCCCCCGGGGATGAGGTTGTCAGTTCGGTGCCGCTGCTCCTGCTCCGCTCCGACCGGCGTCCCTCGTCACGGAATCCGGTCAGGAGACCGCTTCTCGTCCAAATGGTTGCCCCCCCCCCCCACCCCCCACCCCCAGCAGCCCACCGCCTCCCCAAACCCCCGGTCAGATGTAGCAGGAACGTCCGGTTCCGCTCATACCGGATCTACCGTTAGCTAAAACCGTCAGGAACAGTTGATGAGGATGACGGGCAGCGGAGATCCGAGAGGGAGAGCGGGAGCCTCAGCCGCGTCTCCCTGATGGTGACATCGCCGAAAAAAGATTAAAATGCAAGAAGAAACCGGTGCGTCACTCTCCTCCGACCGGTAGGACGCTCACACGTCCCCGCTGCCCCTCCGCCGACTCCACCGGGCTCCTTGTCCGTTGGTCGGTACCGGAGTCACATCCATCATCCGGAGGAGAAGCGGTGCCCGCTCCGTGTCCTGTCCTTGCTGTCGGCGGCTCGTCGCGGCCCGTCAGGCCGGGGAGGGGACGAGGAGAGTCGGCGCTCCGTGGTGCCGCTGCGCGCTCCTGCGAAGAATAAGGAGAGGCGGTCAGTCCGGTCGACTCGTCGGTGGATTTTACCGGTGGAAGATGTCACCGAGCGAACCGAGCGGTAAAAACGGACAGAGTGGAGAACGGCGCGGCTTCCGGAATAACCATTTCACAATAAAACCAGTAAACAAACGTTGCAGTGTTCTATCGATTCACAACACTGGACTCCTGGAGGTGGGCGGGTACGGCGGTTCGCAGGTTCGATCCCCGGTCTGCGCTCCACCCTCCTCTGTGCGGAGTTTGCATGCTCTCCCTGTGCCTGCGTGGGCACCCCCGGTCACCCCGGCCTCCCCAACCCCAATCCCCAAAACACGCACGTCTGCCAGCCCTGCGATTGACTGGCCGGTCCGCGGTGTGCCCCGCCCCCCGCCCACAGCGACACTGACGGATTGGACGGATTGGATGGACTGAGGAGGCGCGACAGGTCAGGACAGGTTAGAAATCACTGACAGGTGAGAAAGGAACTAACTGTGGAATAAAAACATTTTATCAACAAAAAATATCTGCGTGATTCATTTTTTCCTTCTTAAAAAACTGAAATACTCCCTCTCTTCCTGAGCCTCTGGTCAAACATCTAATGTTTAGTGTTTTTATCCATTTCAAGATGCTTGCAATGAACCACGTTTGACCAGGTTACTGTGGCAGTTTGACCAGTTTTATTAACCCGCACACAGATAAACCTTCAGCAGCATCAGAAAATGTAAACTATAATTATTCAGCCAGTGGGTGTGAAACTGATAGCAGCTTCTAATCCTGAGTTTCACTTCTGAAACTGGACCTGCCTTGTTGTGTATTTATGGATGCTTCCTTTAACTTTCTATCATCTCAGTATAACACTTGTGTGTCTGCGCTGATCTGAATTCTTCCCATAAAACATGATTTTCTTTGCCTGTTTTTGTTTAGTTTTTGATTGTGGGTTTTTTGTTGTTGTTGTTTTCTGGACGGATTGGTTTACACCAGGATTGGGTGGTTAGTTGTTAATCCATCATTCCCATTGCGACTTTCCTGACAGGAGGCTTTTATTTTGACGGCTGTCCGGGCTGTTTTCCGGTCCGGCCTCACAAACCGCAGCTGATTTAACGTTAAACGGAAATCTTCCTGGAGAAACATCACGAGCCGCCGATTCCTGAGCGTGACTGTGGAAAAAAACACACCTGAGCCTGAAGGCGGGTGCGTGGTGGGAAGCGACAGCGCGAGCCCTCACTGCGCGCGTGTGTGATGCTCTGTTTATTCCCGGGACTCCTGGGTGAGGCGGGAACAGAGGGAGGTGGGTGATGGAGGGGAGCACAGATGTCTCACTCTGACCAGTATTTAAATGTTCTGATAATAAGGTTTTACTCTGAAACAGGTTCAGAACCAGCAGGTGACCTGTGTCCCTCAGAGACAAAAACTCACTGTCTGAAAGAGACCAGGTGTCTCTCTGCTGACTTCACCTTCATTACTCAATCATATGAATAC